>NW_015510659.1:11177-11696 GCF_001515645.1 Sinocyclocheilus grahami
TGTTTGGGACTTAAAAGGGTAAGTGCAATATTTAAGAGGCTCATAAGGTAAAATACTTTCATATGGGCCATTAATGCCCCACGGCTTATTAAAGCCAATAATCATTTTCATTCCATGCTTTGCATATAGTTTCTGTGCTATATCAATAGCTTGCTCCGAGCAAGATTTACATTTGGGCCTCGCTAAACAGGGACTATTTAAAGAAAATATCAGTGCCTCCTTATACAGACAATAATTTTTATCAAGAATGTCTTTATTAGATCAAATATATCATCTTCACTATGTTTTTTCATTTTTAAGTCTGGATAGTACACTTTTAGATATTCGGTATGCAATGTGCCGTCCTTTTTAATAAAAATTATAAAAGCAAACTGACTTGATTTATCAAGATCAATCTTAAGGTTATTTAAAACATTATTAAAGATGTGATTAAAATATTCTTCTAGATATATATTTTTTATAAAAAATTTTAAAAAGTTTTTAGAATTAGTTTAATTATAAGTTTCGAGGTTAGTAGTT
>NW_015510660.1:0-1066 GCF_001515645.1 Sinocyclocheilus grahami
ACCCAGGATCAGACACAGAGACGTACAGAGCAGTTTACCAAAGAATACAAAGTGAAACAGTAAAGGCTAAGTGCTTTTGGTGAGCTTACAAAATACTTGAGGAAGTGCTCAGGACAGAAGGCACAGTGGCTTGACTGTTATCTCAAAGGAACACCACATCAGGGGCTACCGAACGCGTTAGATAATCTACACACGAAACAAGGACACGATAACGCACGTATTAAGGCCAGCCTCTGTCAATCACTGGACAAAGGTACTGTCTACTCGGTGCCTAACGATAAAAATGAGATGACCCGATGGAAATGATTTCACAGAGTTGGACGAGGAAAGTAGATCATCATTTGTAAGATGTGCTAACTTCACATCAAAAATGCGACACGATTACATCAAACCAAATTTGGCAAGCAGATCAGTCAGACTGACAATGCTGATACTGGGACATGTCTTGGACACGGCATCAGCTTATACATATATTAGCAATCACTGAAGTTTCAAGATCATCAGGCAAGCTTTAACATTGATTGTGTGTCCGAACGATTGATTTGTTGATTGATAAATATATAAACATGAATTGAATCTGCAGCATTATGAAAATAATGGTTTGCGGGACAAAAATAATAAAAGCTTGGTCTGCATTTAAAGGCGAAACAAAAGTGAGTTTGGGGGAAAAGAAAGTTTGCACAGTGCTCTAAAAACATTCTGAAGCAGTCTTCTTTCATAATTATTATAATACTTATTCATATTCTCCATATCCGTTTCCATTAACACTTCTTAAAAGGAAAACAACATATTTTTTGTCCTTTTTTGATCTTTTATCTGTACAAAAGCTACATAAGTTCTACTGGGATGTCTGAGTTTGTTAGTGTGTTTTCGTTTTTCGCTTTTTTTTTTCTCCAGTTTTTGATATTTAAAAAAAAAAAAGTCTACTTGTCTAAAAAAAAAACAGCTTACTGAATATTTTAGTAGAGAACCACTTTCCACCCTCTCTCGGATGGTTTGAGAATCTGCGATATCACAGGAATATGAAGGACATATTGCAGAGTCTCCATTTTCTAGATTGTGATTC
>NW_015510660.1:8902-9478 GCF_001515645.1 Sinocyclocheilus grahami
CTCTATATGACTGAACAAGCACTTGAGTCATCTTTGATAAAACAGATATTTTTTCTCGCAGCGGTTCATTTTCCGTAGCCTTGAGCACCTGAAATAACGTCTCCTGCCTTCGGTGTGAGGAGTGAAGACACACTGGGCCTCCAACAGTGAAGCCATGTAACATATCTAAAGGCTAAGAGAAGAGATCATTCATACGTACTGAATGACTTCAGACTCGTGGCCTTGAAAATATAACATGAATGGCTTTATCGCAGCCTGTTCTTTGGTATGTGGGGAGAGCGAGAGAAAGAGCGATATCTTTACATTGTGAGAGATACTAAGAGAGAAAACCGATTGCTCAGTATGTGATGCGTGTGAGGCTTGAACTGCACTTTACCTTTCTTGTATCTCTGAGTGGGATTTCTAAGGTCAGTGTGTGTATGATTCCGGATTGTTGCAGTCATACAACAAATATCCCCACAGACAAAATTAATTTCCTGTTTCTAACCTTGGCCTGAACTTTATCTCTCTCAGAACCCGGCTCCCACACACAGTGACTTCAGCGTGTGCAAAATTCTCTTTCCCTTCAACATTCTC
>NW_015510660.1:11217-11695 GCF_001515645.1 Sinocyclocheilus grahami
TTGCAAGCATGTGGTTTTGATCGTTCATGAACATGAGTAAATCCCAGTTCCCCAAATTCAAAGTATAGGATGTATGTTAGTGCAAATTATGCCATTCATATTTGTGCATCCAGACCGAAAATCTGTGGATGATTGGGTCAAATTTTAAGCCACTTCAACAGCTCATCCAGACGTGCTGTCCGCGCAGATGAGCAGGAGCAGATCTGGTTGTAAGAGTTGTACAGGGCCCTGTTCGGCCACATCTCTGCGCTGCTCTGCCCTCTTTCACGTCAGTTCAGGGGGCAGGTCTCATTCCGTCACCCCTCACGCGAGCACATACGAGGGCAGAGATAACAGCCTTATGCCCCAAATCTGTGCCAGCGTTAAATAATGGCAAGGAATGGCACCTTATGTGATTTGCATTTACATGCATGCATAAAGTTTCTTGGCGGGATGTATTTGCAGGACATCAGCCTGTGGAGAGGACATTCCTCGCGTG
>NW_015510661.1:0-433 GCF_001515645.1 Sinocyclocheilus grahami
AGGCAGTTTGGAAAAAAGTTTGTGAGGTTTGTCCATCCATACAAAATACTTTCGACCAGGGCTGGACTGGGACAAAAAATCGGCCCAGGCATTTTTTGGTCCAGGCGGCCCACCACCATTTCTATATATAAATATAATTGACATATATATTTACTTTACATTTAGTAATTTAGCAGACGCTTTTATCCAAAGCGACTTACAAATGAGGACAATAAAAGCAGTCAAAACTAACAAAAGAGCAACAATATATAAGTGCAAGTGACAAGTCTCGGTTAGCCTAACGTAGTACACGTAGCAAGGTGTATATATATATATATATAAGTATATATATATATATACAGTGGGGCAAAAAAGTATTTAGTCAGCCACCAATTGTGCAAGTTCTCCCACTTAAAAAGATGAGAGAGGCCTGTAATTTTCATCATAGGTATAC
>NW_015510661.1:784-9634 GCF_001515645.1 Sinocyclocheilus grahami
ATACACACACACACAAAGAAAAACAAGTAAATAGAATAGAAAAAATAGAAAGCTAGTGTTTTTGTTAGTTTTTTTTATAAAAAAAGAAGATAAATATAGATAAAGTAGAATTAAAATAGAATAGAAAGTGCTAGAGTTAGAGGGTCAAATAAAGGTGGAACAGATGTGTTTTTAGTCGACTCTTGAAGATGGTTAAGGACTCAGCTGCTCGGATTGATTTGGGCAGGTCATTCCACCAGGAGGGAACAGTTAATGAAAAAGTCAGTGAAAGTGATTTTGTGCCTCTTTGAGATGGCACAATAATACGCCGCTCACTTGCAAAACGCAAGCTTCTAGTGTCAGGGATTCATCACAGTCACTTCAGTCACCATCCAGGATAATTACCCGATCACAGTCACCTGAGTTCTGATCACCCGCACCTGCTTTTCACCAATCAAGCCACACTACAAATACACACACATCACAGTCACTCACTGTCTGGTCTACTGTTCACTCCTACGAACTACTCTGGACTCTCTCTGACAAATTCTCCTAGAATGAATTCCCTGCTGTTCCTCCCACGATCCTCCAACGACTCCTTGGAAACGGCCCCACGATCTCCAATGTAACCGGCATACGATCCTTTCCACCAGAACTCAGATAAGTACCCTGGAACCATTCACTGTGTTGACATTCACCTGCCTTTAACTCACCTATTCCAGTCATCCACTTACCCAGTCAATAAACCATCCTGTTTTGCACTTACCTGATGTGTCTGGCCTTGCTTTGTGACATCTAGAGGGCACATAACTCTGAAGTAATGAATTTAGATAAAGGGGTGCAGACAGAGCCAGTGGTGGTTTTGTAGGCAAACATTAATGCCTTGAATTTAATGCGAGCAGCTACTGGTAGCCAGTGCAAATTGATGAACAGAGGTGTGACGTGTTCTTTTCGGCTCATTAAAGATTAATCTTGCAGCGGCATTTTGGATTAATCTAAATATATATATGATAGGCCTATACACTACCAGTCAAGCGTTTTTGAACAGTAAGATTTTTAATGCTTTTTAAAGATGTCTCCTCTGCTCACCAAGCCTGCATTTATTTGATCCAAAATATAGCAAAAGCAGTAATATTGTGAAATATTTTTACTATTTAAAATAACTGTTTTCTATTTGAATTATATTTTAAAATGTAATTTATTCCTGTGATTTCAAAGCTGAATTTTTAGCATCATTACTCAAGTCACATGATCCTTCAGAAATCATTCAAATATTCAGATTTGCTGCTAAAAAAAAAAAAAAAATTTATGTTGAAAACCGCTGAGTAGAATTTTTCAGATGATGAATAGAACAGCATTTATCTGAAATGGAAATCTTTTGTAGCATTATGAATGTCTTTATCACTTTTGATCAATTCTGACGTCCACAGTCAACGCAGCCATCTGCCAGGAAATTTGAGAGCACTTCATGCTTCCTTCTGCTGACAAGCTTTATGGAGATGCTGATTTCATTTTCCAACAGGACTTGGCACCTGCCCACACTGCCAAAAGCACCAAAAGCTGGTTCAATAACCATGGTGTTACTGTGCTTGATTGGCCAGCAAACTCGCCTGACCTGAACCCCATAGAGAATCTATGGGGTATTGTCAAGAGGAAGATGAGAGACACCAGACCCAACAATGCAGATGAGCTGAAGGCCACTGTCAAAGAAACCTGGGCTTCCATACCACCTCAGCAGTGCCACAAACTGATCACCTCCACGCCACGCCGAATTGAGGCAGTAATTAAAGCAAAAGGAGCCCCTCCCAAGTATTGAGTACATGTACAGTAAATGAACATACTTTCCAGAAGGCCAACAATTCACTAAAAATGTTTTTATTATTGGGCTTATGAAGTATTCTAATTTGTTGAGAGTGAATTGGTGGGTTTTTGTTAAATGTGAGCCAAAATCATCACAATTAAAATAACCAAAGACTTAAACTACTTCAGTATGTGTGCATTGAATTTATTTAATACACGAGTTTCACAATTTGAGTTGAATTACTGAAATAAATGAACTTTTCCACGACATTCTAATTTATTGAGATGCACCTGTATATATTTTTTTTACCTGTGATTCTTTTTTTCAGGATTATTTGATGAATAAAGAGTTTAAAAAAAGAACAGAGTTTATTTAAAATAGAAATCCTTTTTTTAAAACAATACACTACCATTCAAAAGTTTAGGGTCTGTATCTTTTATCTTTTTTGGAAATAAATTAATACTTTTATTCAACAAGGATGTGTTAAATTAATAAAAAGTAATAGTAAAGACTTATATTGTTAGAAAAGATTTATATTTTGAATAAACACTGTTCACAAGTTTTAATTCATCAATAAATCCTGAAAAAAGCATAACAGATTCCCCCCCAAAATGTCATTTAAAAAATTTGTATTAGTTTGCATTAGGGATGTGCCGATACGAGTATCGGTACCTAATGGTTCACGGGCAAATTCCAAATGGAAGTGATCATCCCTGTCCCCTTGGAGTGGGGACTTTGGAGTGAGCAGGGCACGTGTGTGCCATTATGTAGTCGTTTGGACTGCACTTGGCAAAGCGAGCAACGTAATTTCCTCATTATCTTCAGCTGGCATGTTCCCGTGACAACGCTGCACGGTGTCCGTCACTTCAATTTCGAAAAATTTACCCTTATGATTGGTTTTGTTGTCCAGGGTCACATAGGTCATTAATGGTTACTGTACATGGCACTGATTATAACTAATGTTTTTACATTAATTACACTACCAGTCATAAGTTTTAGAGTTAATAAGTTTTTTCCCATTTTGTAGTTTTATTGAAATATAAGTAGTTCAAGTCCAGTGAATGGTACAAAAGTAAGCAGCACACTTTCAAAGTTAAAAACTACATTTACTTATTAACACGGGCTGTTCCAAGGTGTTAACAGATTGGGACACCTGTAGAAATGTTTTTGCATCAACTTTCAAGGCTTCATTTACTTCCATTGCTTCAGAATAATCAAAAAGTTTAGATCAGTACAATTCAGAAATAATGCAATTTTCAGGGATAAAGTAATGAGTTAACAACTCCAAGGTATAATCAGCAACAAAATAACAAATGATCAAATTACAAAAGAAAATCATGAGGAACAGAGGTAAGGTCTTAAGGTAGATGTGTGTGTGAAATTCACTTTATGAAACTGAAGAAATAACCATTTTAAGTTGAATAACAACAGGAGAAATTGTAGATAATGTTAGTATTAGATAAAAGTTTGTATCGAAATTATCGATATATCAATAAATTATATATAAAGAACAATTTTAAGTATATATATATATATGCAAAACAATTAAATAAATGTTTATAATGAAATGGAACAGCAAACAATTACAGAAAAAAAACTATTTCACACAACTGAGAACTTACATTTCATCAACATCATTTATTTTTTAAATTTTTCTCTGATTGTGGATAACCTCCAAATGAAGCGTAAGCTGGCACAGGAGCTCTTCTGGAGCTTGGGAGGTGCTGTGAATTCACTGAAGTCCTGAACGAGCAAGGAGACCTCATCATTGGCTTCGGACAAGCCCATGACCACGATGTCCTCCACCACTGGCTCCAAAACCTTGGAAATTGCAAAAAAGGAAAAGAAACGAAAAACGATTTAGTGATAATGAATCTTTAATGATTTTGCTTTATTTTGTTATTATAATAGTTATGTTTACACATAATCTATGAAGGGCAGTGCTATATTGTGAATATTCTCATGGCTGAAGGTTGGTGCTAGGCGTCTTACTGATTTTATAAAATAGTTACCACACGATAATTTAGAAGTAACAGAATGTTTATATGCAAAAAAAACAATCAAACACAACTGAAAAATCTTGCCAAAGTCTTCCGTATTTCTTGAACTGTACAGACAGGCATGTTTGATTATGCTTCAGGGCAGAGGGCCAGAGTTGCCCTGCTCTAATGTGTACGTTGCATACCTCCACAGTTGTGTGGACGGTTGAATTTAACTCGGTGGCCTTGGCGTTTGCTCGGAGGTGACAGATGCTAATTTAGTCATTTATTTGGAGCTTAACCCTCTGGGGGGTCTGAGGGTGTTTTGGGCCCTGGAGAAGTTTTGACATGTCCTGACATTTGTGCTTTTTTCAGTTGCTAATAAACATTTTAATGACTAAGTTTAGTAGCACCATAATCAGCACAAACTGGGCTACAATAATATGTGAGCAGCATGTATGTATGTGATTGTGTTTTTGAGAAAACAACGTTTATGCGTGCTTAGTGAAAAACTAAAATTTTAAAGTCACTGAAATAAGGCCATAAAACACATACAGAACATTTGTTCACAGGACTATTGAGAACAGATCTTGAAGTCTAGAATTTTTGCATCAGAATGATGTGAAAATCATCTTGTTTACTCACTCACAGAAAACAATATATTGATTTAAATTTTCTAAGACACTTTTTGTGTAGAAAAGGAATATGCGAGGGGGCGTGAATGGTCATGTATAATGAGTGATTCACACCTGAGAAGACAAAGGCCTGCATAATGAGCTGCATAATGAGCTGCATAATGAGCTGCATAATGAGCTGCATAATGAGCTGTCAGGTGTGTGACTGAGAGGGAATTGCTACAAGAAATAATGAGGAAAAAGAAATGTATCTATTTTTTTGTTTGTAGTTTATTTAGAATATATATAACTATCACATCATTTTGGGAGTGTGTGCATCACATGGTCTTAGCTGTGGTCCAGGCTCTTGTGCGGGGCAGAAATCTCAGAGCCTGTGGAACATGTCAACGTCAGTCTCTGGTTTCCATGACCAAGTGGGCTGCTTATTTGCTTTGGCTCTCTTTGCAACAGGCTCTTTTGCACTGTTATTCTCACATCTGAAATAAAAAAGCAAGCATGCTGTTTACACAAACTACATTATTAACATTATTATGATGTTCACTGATACTAGTACTAATTTATCTAAACAAAGAACACAATTACCACATAGCAAACATATTTTACCACAAAGTAACTAAATCAAATGAAAGTAACATCTGTAAAATAGTGAATGCACACTTACTCTAAAATTCTGAATGGAGTTGAAAACTGAACGAGTGCCCCCTTCCTTTGAGAGATGCAGGTGAAGGCAAGAGTGGTGTACTCCCCACAGTACCTTAGTATAGTATGCATACTTCATGAGAAAACAATGCCAATTCTAACATTTTAACACTATCAACCACAAATAATATTACCACATATTCTGGGAATAATACAATTACTATACTGTGCACTTACTCAGTGTGATTTTCCAGCAAACTCAAAACCGAAGGTCAGTGTGAGGGGAGCAGTTTTGTTGGCCGTTGTGTTCGGCCCCATGAACAGACGTTCCTGCCCATACCTTGACGACACGGTGTAGTTTTTTATGTAGTATGTCACGCCCTCTTTGAAGGTTGCCCTGTCTGAAGAGGACTGTGTGACATACACCTGACCACCAGTGGACAGTGCACAGTGCACTAAGGTATGTGATCACTCGAGTGCCAGGCCTACTTTCACCATCTACAAGCTTAAAATTGAGGGTTTTTGTGGTTGAGTACGCATTTGACCCTGATGGGACTGGGGCGGCTATACGGAGATGATGCCTTTCTCGATGCCATTCTGATGAGGAAAACATGAAAAAAGGTTAGACTTTTTTTTCTTTTTACCTCAAATCAAGTTAAATTAATTTTTAAAAGGTCATGAAGAAATGATGGTACATTAAGTTACATTAACTTGAGAAAAAAAGGTCTTAAACTTGGCGGCAGTCCAATCAGAAGATATCGCCAAGGCACATGATAAGACAGTAAACTTTGCCCAATTAATTTTTTTTTTCTCTCTCACTGTGTATGTGTGCACAAAAGAAGTGAGTGTGGGACAGATAGTGTGTGTGTGTGCGTGTGTGTGTGTGTGTGTGTGTGTGTGTGTGTGTGTGTGTGTGGCTTATAAGGCTTATAAATGAACCAAAACATGTTTTTATTCAAATATAGTGTTTTGCACATGTTGGGTAGGTTTAGGGAAGGGATGTCCAAACTCGGGCCTGGAGGTCTGGTGTCCTGCAGAATTTAACTACAACTTGCCTAGTAATACCTTGATTAGCTGGTTCAGGTGTGTTTAGGGTTGGAGCTAAACTGCAAGACGCCGGGCCTCCAGGACCGAATTTGGACACCTCTGGTTTAGGGGTTGGGTTAGGTGTTAGAAAATATCATTAACCTGATATAAAAGTCAGTGAATGTCTATGAAGTATATAGCAAAACAAAGATGTTTTGGCATTTTGAGTACCAAACAGACAAAACGTGTAGGAGAATTATTGTACATCATACTGTTAACTTGATTAATGTGATCATCATGCGCCTAACATAGATAATTTGTCTTGTTTGTTTTTCTACAGCACATTGGTCTCCTAACGGAATGATTTAAAAAAAGAATAATAATAATAATAATTTTATGTATTTAAATGAAATAATTTTTAATGATTTTTATTCACAGCAAAAATGTATTTATTTATTTTTTTTAACCCAACTGATGGGTTACACATATTGGGTAATTATGTTGGGATATTTTCTAAAATGTTGGGATATTTTTTTAAACATCGTTGGGTTATTTAAAAAGAAGTATTTATATTTATTAAATATGTTTCATATAATTTGTGTATTCAAAGTTGTTTTTAATGAATTGTATTTGTTTTTAAATAAACATATTTTTAAGGAAATTTACTTTTATAATAAAGGATGTTTTGAAATCAACTTATTTTTTCCCCAATAAAACCTAATCCTAAATTGACTGATTCATTTACACATTAATGTTGGTATGCTTTTCTTTTCAATGTTTATAAAATGAGGGAAAATTAATGTTAAAAATAATGCGTAGTAATATAATTTTGAACCTACACAAATAAGATGACCGTTATCAGCTCTTTAGCACGTGATTAATTATAACCAATGAGACTGCTTTAACTTTGCATATTAAGTCATCAGCTTCTGTTAGGTAAGCTATTACATTTCTGATAAATATCTAAGGATTTGTCTTTTAAAATTCATCAAAATAGTAGTAAATTGGGATAAAAATACACCCATTTTAGCCCGATCATCAGTATTGCTTGTTGCTGTTTAAACTTAACCAGCCGACTAAATTGGTTGGCCACTAACGTTACTTCTCTGAGGTAAATTAATCTCCGAGGTAATTTGTCTTTTAAAACGCACATTTTAATTAATTGACTGGAATTAATTTACATCCCTTTATTATTGTTGTTATGAAAGGATGCAATTATATGGCCGAGTTATGGATCTGGGCCTTGCTAAGTTCGTATATGTATTGAACGTGTACGAACGATATTGTGTTTATTCTAGAGGGATTAAAGCTTAAATACAAATGTAAACGATAAACGAAGCTTTATTTATCATGTAACGTTGAATGTAAGTTAATATAACGTTACACACACTTATCTCATTAACGTTAACGTTACGTGTGATTAATGTGTCTGCCGACACGATAAACCGTGTGCGCTGCCGAGTTATGGATCTGGGCCTTGCTAAGTTCGTATATGTATTGAACGTGTACGAACGATATTGTGTTTATTCTAGAGGGATTAAAGCTTAAATACAAATGTAAACGATAAACGAAGCTTTATTTATCATGTAACGTTGAATGTAAGTTAATATAACGTTACACACACTTATCTCATTAACGTTAACGTTACGTGTGATTAATGTGTCTGCCGACACGATAAACCGTGTGCGCTGCAGTTAGACAGCTTCACAAACAACACCATTATCATAAATGTCTGTGTACTGTACATATCAAAATTAAGAAATGTAAATAGTTGCTCTCACTTTTCACAATCCGTGCCATCTCCTCCCCTGTGCCATTTAAAAGGACTTGTGTGGTGTAATAGTTTAGCTGGTAGAGATTTGCACCCGTCATATGAAGTACAGCTCTTAAATAGCACTCAATAGTCTAAAAAAGGATACAGCATTTCAGTTGGAATCAAATTACTTCAATTATTACATATGGGGACAGTATGTACTTATCATACTGTAAAAGATAAATATAATTGTACAGTAATGCTTTTTGACTTTAGTTTAACATGTTTAACACAGGAGAGCTACTTCGCAAATGATGCACAAGAATGCTGAGGCCACACTCTGTGTACAAATGAACAATGAACGGATTCATACTGAAAAGCTGTATGTAGCCTGGTATTCTAAAGAATTGTGTGCCACATTCCTTGAGTAGTGTCTGCAGTAAGTATATTTCCATGAAGATGTCAGAGTGAATGGATTCCTTTTTTCTCATTTCTGAGCCTATTACTTTCAACACTTTTTTACTGAGACATTCAGTCATGTTCCCAGCAAGGAGTTGGTCTTTTGGTGTTGATTGAAGTGTACTGTAAAAATGCTGGCTGGGTCCATGCGTTAGGGCCTTGGCTATTTTTCCTCTTTTTAGGTTGGTTGCTGGCCTAGCCTTTTTCTCTGAAAGTTTGTGTTGTATATCTCCAGTTTGTTGGACTAGCATTTTCACATCTTGGTCCAATGCAGCAGGATTATTTTGCATTGTGAAAGAGTATTTGGCTGGGCAAGAGGGGAATGTGCAGGCTGCTTTCATTGTTAAATATGGAGGATTTTTTTTTCTGCTCCAGGGAGCCTTGACATGTTGATATTTAAATGAGAGAGTACAACATGGATTTTTCTCTTTAAAGCTGTCGTACACATGGTCTGTCCAAGGTTCTCTTAATTTGGAGGCTCCTTTTTGTGGCCTTATCCTATCCCAAAGTTTTCTTGAGGCTGCTTTAATATTTAGGATTTTTTTTCTGACATGTTGATATTTAAATGAGAGAGTACAA
>NW_015510661.1:9893-11694 GCF_001515645.1 Sinocyclocheilus grahami
TGATATTTAAATGAGAGAGTACAACATGGATTTTTCTCTTTAAAGTTGTTGTACACATGGTCTGTCCAAGGTTCTCTTAATTTCTCTTCAGGCAGTTCCTGTAGATTGTCTCAAAACATCTACACCAGGCGCTCCCTCCTGTATCTTCATAGTCTTAGGTGTAGTCTTTAGACCCTCTGAGTCAGTGTGTGGATCTTCATATATAAGTTGAGAGTGGAAGTCTGTCTGTCTTTCCAAAATCTCAGTGTCATACTGGGTGTCCACATCTGCCTCTTCTGTATCTGGGTTACATAATTGTAATCAATTAATAACAGTTTTACCAACTTTCCCTTTTCTCTCTCTCTCTCTCTCTCTCTCTCTCTCGCTCTCTCTCTATCTCTCTCTCTCTCTCTCTCACACAGAAGCTGGTAAACAGAAAAAAACTCTCTCATATATGTACAGTATTGTCTAACATATAGTAGTAGGCTAATACATATAGACAGTTTTTCTCGATTGCTAACACACAATTCATGAAACAATTAACCATTTTATCACAACTATAAACACAATCTCAAAACTACACACCAGCTTGTGCAAACTAAACTTTCAGGTCAAAGGGAAACATTTTAGTCAAAAACATACTCTCTTTTGCCAGAATCTAATCTTTGGCCTCAGATGACGCACTGACTATTTTCCTGTCTATGGAACAGAACACTAGTCAGATCAATTCAAAACACTGTTACAAACACCTCCGTTTGGGAAACAGGAATCCTTTTGCTAGTCTGTTACAGTATAAATAGAGCACTGCAGATACAGTAAAATTCAGCAAAAAGCTGTAAGCAAAGACAACTTTCATTACACTACTGTAAAGTTATCTTACCGTAGATGAGAAGCAGTAGAAGAGAAAAGTAAAAAAACAGAAACTGAATATACAGTAAACACACACTGGAATATACTGTCAGTAACTGTACAGCTGTAAATAAATAATTAATTAAATAAATTCAGCATCCCCTGCCAAGCTGCATGGTGCCCGGGAGCTGACATGTTCGGTTCACTTAGTTTTGTCGTGGCCACGAGCCCACGACATAATAACTCGTGGGAACATGATATTATGTCGTGTGTCCACGAGATCATTTTGTCGAGGTAACAACATCCTTATGTGTGGCCTCGAGATGTTATGTTGAGGGAATGACATATTTTTCTCCTGGCCACGAGTTTAATGCGTAAACAAACCGGTGTGACCATAGCAACCCGGGATTATCTGCACATTTTTGCATGCAGATTTAGTTCTGCACAAATACAGTACGTATAAGGACTACTTGGCTATTTACCAGTACTAATCCATTTACCAGTTATAAGTTTGAGGGTGTGTGCTACAATATTTACAGTACTAAGAACAGTAAAAATGATCTGATCTGAAGTACTTCTGCAATGTACTTTAATTGTAATGTATAAGTACTGTAAAAAAACAACAAAAAACAAAAACTAGCTTTCTACTTTTTCTATTCTATCTACTTGTTTTTCTTTGTTTGTGTGTGTGTGTATAATATATATATACACCTTGCTACGTGTACAGCGTTAGGCTAACCGAAATCAATTTACCAGTTATAAGTTTGAGGGTGTCTGCTACAATATTTACAGTACTAAGAACAGTAAAAATGATCTGATCTGAAGTACTTCTGCAATGTACTTTAATTGTAATGTATAAGTACTGTAAAACAGTTTTGATGAAAACACTAAGCAAAATGGATCATGTGCGAAAACAGGTGAAATGTGGTAAATGTTTTAAGAAACGTGTCTTTGTTTTGGAAAATTGGGCCAA
>NW_015510662.1:0-896 GCF_001515645.1 Sinocyclocheilus grahami
TTTAATAGAAATCAAAGGAAACCAGTAAATTAATCCAAATTTGTGATTATATAACAGGAGACATAACATTTATAACAGTGACGGGAGAAGCAATGCTTTTTGAAACGTCTATTCAATCGAACCAGTTGCTTCACAAAATGAAGCAAAGCGCTGGAATCTCCGCATCTGCTGGGTAAAGTCACGAAAATGCATTCTTATAAACTTTTATTAATTTAAAGCTGCAGTCTGTACGTTTTGTCTCTTTGTCACCATCTCTGTTTGAACCCTGAAATTGCAGTTATTTGCGGAATTATCATCTTTGCGTGGGTTGTGCACCGCAACGGCTCCAGCACGGATGAATCTGATGTTTTAAGGTGAATGTGCAACTCGTAAAAATACGTACGATTTAGCACAAATCATATGAATTTGTACTAGTGAGGTCATATGAATTCGAACGAATTAGCCATCTCGTAAAATGTGTACGAATTGCCGTGAGATCGGGCTGGTGGCTGTCAGTCACCGCACCGGTGTGGGTACTGTACTTAGGAATCACAGATTCTAGCCTACGTCTAGGAATATATTCGGGTCTTATCGAGTCCATTTGGGGAAGAAAGCACATTTATTTTAAAGTACCCGAGACCAGAGGCCGCTAATACCGATCCCGACCGGTGTCTGAGGCACTCTTAGAAGTTTTGGACCCAACCGGCTCAGGTCTCGGGTCGGACCTTGGGTTTTCGGATCCAAGTGGACCCGTGAAGACCTCTAGCTGTCAGTCACTGTACTTGTACATACACTTAGGAATCACAGATTCTAGCCTACGTCTTGGAATATATGACCAAATAAGACATTTTCACCAGATATTTTCATCTGAAAAAGTAACAAGTCTGCCACTTTTGTTCTGACCAACTGAGGAAAAA
>NW_015510662.1:2208-2883 GCF_001515645.1 Sinocyclocheilus grahami
AGCGTTCAGGTTGCCCACCTCATAGTATGGGAGATTCTGAAGGGGCACAATGTGATCATCATCATCTTCAATTCTGTTATAGTACTCGTGGAAACCAAAGTCTCCATTTTGAGGACTATAGATGGAGACAATTTTCCCATTTCTGAAGTCAATATAGTCTTGAGCAAACCAATACAACAGGTTCAAACCATGTCTCGGCCACGGCTGACCGAAGCCGGAGTATTTTAGCTGGGACAGTTCATTCAGAGTGCTCACCATGATGGACAGCTATGTAAGAGAAAGAGACAATGAAGATATATTTCGAATAATAGTAATACCATTCGACAAGGCAGTAAATACAAACTGTGTTTTGAAGGGAAAGTGCATTTTATTTATGTTTTCCACCGTATTGAAATCACTATTTTTGCCTGATTCATTTCAATGGTCATGTTATGACAATTTTTTTTTTAAGTATTAAATATAAAAGAAACATTCTTTGTCTTTCGTTGAATGTAGAATTCTAATACAATGTTTTTGTTTATACAATGTGTAATACAAACAGAAAAAAAATGCTAAATAGTTGAATAAAGTTTAGCCAATGTATAGCTTTAAAGGTAACACTTAGCATTGAGCCCATTTTTTGAGTCTTATTTTGCTACAAAATATGAAACATTATTGTTAGAAACACCAACTAAA
>NW_015510662.1:10580-11693 GCF_001515645.1 Sinocyclocheilus grahami
TGTATAATGTATAATATGACCCCATTAAGCTGTAAAAATGTAGCTCTAACACTGTTTCCACTCTTATTCTACAATTACATAATTCCTCTTCATTACGAACACTGGTTTTCTATGCATCTCTGTGTGACGTGAGCGAGTGTGTGGTACTTGCTTGAGTATGCCGGTGGGTGTGAGCCGTGCAGTGTTTCAGCTGCAGAAGCACACAGATGAAGACAGAGGGATGCAGGCAAAGAGAAGAGGAGTGAGAGAGATGTTAGCATGCATGGGAGGAGTGAACTGAAGAAATGAAAGTCTACACTGACTGTAGTCTCTGTATATGATACTGTCTATACTCCTGCAGTTTATGCATTCCCACTGCCCACTAGTGGAAGTAAAATACACGCACAGGCATCTGATTTAAAATGCATGATGCAAGAATTAATTCAAATAAGAACAAAGTCTAATAATCTGCTCGTTTCTATTGAACAGTGTTTTCACACCTGAATCTCCTCAAAAATGTGATCTAGGATAGAGTTCATACGGACTCTAGTATGGTTTATAATTGTTGTATTCTTGACTCTAGCAATTATGTTAATACTGATGATGTGAATGCAGCAAAATACAATCAGAAAAGAAACCTTAAGGGGTGAAATCGAACTCAGATCAGGACTAAGCAATCAAACCAAGTGTGAAAACGACTAAACTAAACTACACTACACAGATGTAGTCTGTGTTGATTCTGCTACTTGCTTGATAGTGAAAGATCGGAGGAAGTTTCATCTGTGTCAGCTGATGCAGGGACAGACAGATGGAAAGTGAAGATGATTAGATGATAAATGTGAGAGACGGAGTGATTAGGAGAGAGGGATGGGATGGTACTTGCTTTTGTAAGTGGTCTCAGAGGGCTCACTGGCAATCTCGACTTCTTCAGCTGATCAGAGTTGAGAGACGAACAGCCAAAAATTAAAAAGGGGGATGCAAATTAAGACAAAAACAAAAAAAGAAAGAATACAATGAGTGAATGGCATAATGGAGGCGGGGAAAGTGATCCTGGATATTAAAGGGACAGTTCACCCCAAAATAAAAATCCTGTCATCATTTTAGGGATGCACGATATTATCGGACCAATATCGG
>NW_015510663.1:0-776 GCF_001515645.1 Sinocyclocheilus grahami
AAAAAAAATAGCCACTTCAAAGACGGAGTAAAAAAAAAAGAAAAAAGAAAGTATAAAAAAATATCAAAGTGCATTTGAGAGGTAAAAGCAAAAAAAAAGACCTCAGCACAACAGCGGCCAGTTTTTCCGTTCATTATAGGTCATGGAAATTCAGCTTTTTAGTGAAATTCAGGGAAAAGTCAGGGAATTTGACATTTGGCTTAGAGTGGGAACCCTGCCAACAGAGAGTTGAAGTCCTCCACAGGTCCTTCTCTCAGTGGGAAACTCTATAGGCCCTAATGGTTGTTTTTCATTCAATATTTGCTCATTGTAAAATCTACATTTTGTACTACTGTATATGTACACTTTTTGTATTTTAGATGACTGTTACATTATATTCCACTTGTACATTTTATAGTAGAATAACAAAAACATTTCATGTTGCGAATCTTATTTTTGTCTACCTCATTATTTGCACTGTATATTGAATGTATTGAGCCTCTTTGAGAAGAATGAAACCGTTTCTGTAGTTCTTTTATTATATGCAATATGTGACAAAAGTAGGCTTCTTCATAATAGCTTGTTTTGCCTTCAGGACTTTGGAGACTCCAAAAAGCCACTAAAAGACCACTTCGCCTCCCTTTGGTTAAATAAAAATAACTTTTGAATGGAAAATGCTGGATTAAAAATGCTCTTTTCCAGTGTTTGCTGCCATCTAGTAGAATCAAATAACACTTACAATAGCTGAAGCATACAGGGCTTGAGTTATACACTCTCAAATACAGGATTCAAAGAAA
>NW_015510663.1:1558-2218 GCF_001515645.1 Sinocyclocheilus grahami
AAGATTAACATGAGATTGGGTGAAACTGTGTGTTATGTCCCATTTGTGTGTTCAGTTTTTGCAGAGTAGTCGATTTAAATTGAACTTGAGTAAACTACAGATCCCCCAAAATAATATAGTAGTCAACATTTGAAGTGGATCAAAAAAGTTCATCAAAATTGTCTTTTTGGACAACTTTGATGAAAGGTTTTGATCAACTTTAAATGCTGACTAGTGTACTTCAGTACATTGATCAAGTAAAATTGCTTATGTGATTTCCACCCTGGGGTAAAAAAGGCTTTTTCAACAGATGACGACATGAGATGTCAATCAGCATAAAACTATCAGTAGTGAATACAATTTTGGGGTGGCACCTAGGGTTCATTGCCAGCTTGCACATCCTTCTGGCTCTGCCAGTGTTTGTGAGTTGGTCTTCCAGTGGTAAAATGTTTTGCCAGTTTAACTGATGCCCGTGTTAAGTTGTAACTTATATGCAGGAAGTGAAAGGCTGCTGCCACTATTCTGAATACATTTTCACAATACACAATGTTTGTATTATTTTAAAGATGAAACCAAGGGATTTCATTATAGTTTTTTGTTGTTGTTAAACATTTCTTTTGTTACTGGTAAAGAACTTGTTACTAGTGTTGCTTTCGTCAACGAAAATTATGACTAAATATC
>NW_015510663.1:3295-5400 GCF_001515645.1 Sinocyclocheilus grahami
TAGGATGCCTCGGGGGTGAGTGAAACGCAGCCTAATTTTTATTTTTGGGTAAACTAACCCTTTAAGTGTGATGATTTTAAAATTATTTTTTATCAAATTAGACGCCCTCCTCCACAGTGAATATGCAGGTTATTTCTGAAACCTCTTTATCTTGTAACCCTCTTTCTACACGGAGGATCGATCACAGGAATTCCTTTCGAGAATGAGTTCGCAAATGATCTTTCAGGTCTCTTCGATAGATGAAACTCTCCTCACACCAAAGACAGTTGTAAGGTCTCTCTCCAGTGTGAAGTCTCATGTGGATTTTCATGTTTTGTTTTTTAGTAAAACTCTTTCCACACTGTTGGCAGGTGAAAGGCCTCTCTCCGGAGTGAATTTTCATGTGGTCGGTAAGTGTTTCTTTACATGTATAACTCTTACCACACTGAGTGCAAGTGAAAGGCTTCTCTCCAGTGTGAGTTCTCATGTGGACTTTAATGTTTGGTTTTTGAGCAAATCTCTTTCCACACTGAGGGCAGGCGAAAGGCTTATCTCCGGTGTGAACTCTCAAGTGATCCTTGAGGCGTCCTTCTTTTGAGCAACTCTTTCCACAGAGATGGCATATGAAAGGCTTTTTTCCCATGTGAATTTTGACATGATCCTTGAGCTGTTGCCCGTCTGTGAAACTCTTTTTGCAGTGCTGACATATAATCTTTTTAGAGTGAATTCTCATGTGCTGATAGATTTTTACTTTAGTTCCGAAACTCTTTCCACACTGACCACATATGTAAGGACATGGTTGAGCTCTGTTTCCTGAGGAAGTCGTTTCAGTGGATTGTTCTGCAGTCATGAAATCAAGTTTCTCACACTGATCTTTCTCTTCTGCTTTATTCATTTCTTGACTCTCCTCTTTCAGTGGGCTCATGTCTAAAGTGAAAAAGACAAATACAAATTAACACCAGCTTACTGGTACAAAGCAACAGACACCAAAACCAATCTGAAAGCATCAAAGCCAGCAACATTTTTGCTAGATCCTATACTAACTAAACTAGTGAAGGAGCAGTTACCAATTATCTCAGAATCACAATTTCAATAATGAATACAACTGATAGCTTTCTTTAGGACACATTAAAAAAATCCCTTAAGTCCAAGAAAGCTGGCAGTAATTAAACCCATTATTACTTGACTCAGGAGAATGCCATTCATGTCTAAAATACTCTACACCACAGGGGTTGACTCAACGGTTCACAATTGATGACTAATAGCATCAAGCCCATAAATAGAATACAAATCGATAATTGAATCTAACACTTTATTATTAAAGTAACATCTTTCTTCCAATGTTATTAGCTCGTTTGACTATATAGACCACATCATTCTCTTGGATAGCTTAAGAATTACGTTGCCATTAGTAGACAAGTATTTGTATTGTTTAGGTCTTATATATCCGACTGTTCATATGCATGAATACATTTAATCAAACACAAGCGTGGAGTGCCACTGGGCTCAGTATTAAGTCCACTTAAGTTCAGATGAGTTAGCCATCATTCCCACATGGTGCATGTGGAAGGGGAAGGTCAACTCTGTCTGGTGCATATGTGGATGCAGCTCTAAAATGCAGACCGCAAGGGAGTCTAATATGGATCACTTGATTGGGGATCCCTTGCCTGCACTTAACACATGCGATGTTGTAAGAGGGACATCTTGCAAGTCTCCATGTTCTCCTTATATGGAGTCCATGTGGAAACCCTGAGGCAGCCCATCAACAGCAGGTTAATAAAAAACCTTTTTAAATCTGGCACCAGCTTCCCTTAAATTAAAAGATATACATTTGGCTTAACCAAAATATGAAATATTGTTTTGTGGGACACTCTACAGATAAAGCTAAGCAGGTTTCCAGTTTCTCTCATTTTTCCATCCAAATACTGTAATTGCATGTGATGCCAAGTAGTGTTTTCTATAGCAGGGGTTCTCAGACTTTTTGGCAAGACGAGACAATTTTCCAAGGACCCCTTCATAATTATAACAGTGATTAAGCATATGCTTACTACAATGTGTTATAGCCAATGCCATTAGAACTCCCATTTTTAATTTTCCTGGATTCCAATTTATTAGGTTAATTAAAT
>NW_015510663.1:6530-8197 GCF_001515645.1 Sinocyclocheilus grahami
CAATAGGGCACACATAACATTGGGAAGTCACAAAATGAAATAATGAATGTAAATAAACCTGCCACTGAGAAAAATAGCCTCTTCAAGAGAGGCCAACCAGGGAAAATGAAACAAACATATCCCTACAGCATCTAAATCCAAATGTTGGAAGCAACAATGTACAGTAATAGTCTAAAAAAATAAACAAATATACAAAAGAAATTCCACACTTACAAGTCTGGTGGGTTCAAAAAGAAAGATAACCCTCTGAGAAATAACATGAAGAACAAAAATATCTATATCCAAGAGAGTCAGCGGGCAAGTCTAGACATTCATAGGGATTGAGAAACAGAGAAACGATGTGAGTGGACCGGAGCGTTCAGCTCCTTCTGGTAGACAAACGATTCCCAAATTCTTTGTCAAACTCTGTTCTCTAAATTGTCCACTTTTGACTGAATTTGTTCCACTTTGGTCAGCAAATTGGCAAGCTGGCCTTTGGACATTGGTCTTTGGCTTTCTGTGAGCATGTGGATTGTAATGGCATTGTGTGTTTATTTGGCTGCTTAAGCTCAACAACCTAAGAATAATAGCTCAATATGAAACTCGCGAGGCGGCTTTACACGCATACTTTGGATGTGACTGTGAGCGCACAGAAAACCCCATCTGGAGCGTGCGAGTACCAAATGGCTTAAAAAGATGTGCAACACTGACCCGATTAGGCAAGTGACAGTTGTGTCAACTGTCCTGAAATGCAAGTTAAAGTCTTGGATCAGTGTGCAGCAGCTCGCGTGTACAGACGAGATGCACCGATGTGAAGCCACTTTGAGAGAATGAAAGAGAGAAGAATCACTCACGCCGTTTTCAAATGATTATTTAATATCATAGCTTGTGTGGATTTATTTACATCCAGCTAACCTACATGCTATATTGAATAAATGTTTGCAGGTATTTCCTCATTATAAACTCGAAAGCTGCGAGGATGAGTAAAACTATGCGATATACACACAATCCCCCACCGAAATTCAGGACCCGATTAAATATAATTCTATCATCCAGAGATGCGCAAAATAAAATTATATGACTTTTCCAGCCCTGGACATTGCAGTTTTAAAATTTCATGGCTTTTCATGACCGTACAAACCCAAATAAAAGCAACTGATGCACGCTGTTAATCACTTAAGCTGGTCCACCAATGTGATTGCGCGAATCCTCTGTTACCTCCCTCCTCTAATCACATGCTGGATCCGTTACCCCGATTTGTTCCGGGACCTCGCTATTTACAAATTAAGCACAGTGCGTCACCACTAGTGTACCATATGCTGCGTTCAAGTCCTCCTGGGACGTTTGTACTTATGAATTGAGAAGTTGTAATTACGACATCTGGTGCGTTCAAGTCACTTTGGTCGGAACAAGATGGCGATTTAACTTTTCTACATAAAACTGTTTGTAAAATCTCTACTCCTACATGATGAATAAAAAATGTGCATTGAGTTTTTGCTTTTTTCTGTTTATATTCAATTTATGAAGGTGATGTAAACGGAATAATTATATTTTAATGATTATGATTCGATTGACGGTGCGTGATTTTTTTATTTAAACATATTTACCGTCAATACAGACGCTGCATATCTATTGTCTTTGGCTGCGTCCATTGCATCCGACACGTTTTCTCACTGACACGCCCCCAA
>NW_015510663.1:8344-9607 GCF_001515645.1 Sinocyclocheilus grahami
ACATGAACTGTGTTCTGACCATAGACTGTATAAAAACATGGACGTGACGTCACCCGTAGATTTCCGACGAGCGTTTTTGAAGCTCAAAAGTGGGTGGAACCAGCCGTCGCCATCTTGGCAGCGCGTCACTCCCGGATAATTGAAAATGGGCAAAGAGGCGGGAGCTGGTTGCTGAAGCCACGCCCACCTAGCTCGACGGTGGTGACATCAGCGGCAATCCACCTGTCACTCAAGTGGCCACGCCCTTAATTATGCAGAACTTTAAGGCTTAATATAATTTAAACGGATGAGTTATAAAAAAAATTCACCCCCCTCACAGCTATATAGACCAAAATAATTTTTTTAACCAGGCTGTAAACATGTTTTTTTCTGCTGTAAAGTTAGGCATTTTAACATGGGGAGTCTATGGGACTAACTCCCTTTTGCAGCCAGCCTCTAGCGGCCAGTCGATGAATTACAGTTTAAGTCACTTCTGTGTTGGCATCACGAGAGAGAAAGACGGGGAGGTTGCCGCTTGGTTCTGACTGATATGGACCCTACAGTGGTTCATTGCTCCCTACTCCCAGTTTGTTTAAAGTTCACGGTCAGGATGTTTGGGAGATTAATGGTTTTTAAGTAATGTTTATACTAAACTGCTAATTTTTATGTAAAATTATGTTAAAAATATGATCTCCTTCATGGAGATAACCTGAAAAATGTGCCATGGTTTAACAAAAGATTGCTGCCATTTAACAAACACTTTTGAAATTAAAATAACATGAAATTTTAACTTAAGCCACTAAAATGGCTGCAGATTTTGATTTATTAGATTCATATTTAGGGACTATAAAATCAGTATTAAAACAATAAAAAGAACGCCGTCACAGTTAGTGCAAACAGTCAAACCAGAACAAGGTTTTATTTGTTATGCGTGTTTGCTAGGTCTGAAGTTTGGCACAGGATTGTGGGTAATGCATATAATTATACCCTTTCCCGCAGGATTCCACTATAACATTAAGGTTGAACGAGAAAATTAATCGAAATATAAAATCAGTCATTTGAAATCAGTCTGTGGGACATACCTTCACAAAGAGCGTGATTTATTCAGTGCACGTGTTCTCTCTCGCTCTCTTAAAATGTGGAAATGGCTTCACATCCGCACTACAAGAGCGCTGCACGCTGCGTTACAAGATTTTACGAGATTGTTTTGGGACAGTTGACAGAAATGTCACTTGCCCAATCTGGCCATTGTTGCATCGTCACTAAAGCTTACCATTCGGATTC
>NW_015510663.1:10716-11693 GCF_001515645.1 Sinocyclocheilus grahami
GATCACAAATGCAGACATGGTTTTATGTTTACGCGGCACGATGCAACGCGTAAAAAGACAGTACAAGTCATTATATTCCATAATTATGTCCCCACTGGATGCAACAAATGCCTCGTTTATAATGGGTTTTAATGTTTTTGTCTCGTCGCTCCGGCCGGGACACGGCATCACAGTATGGTGAGGGGCGTAACATTTCCGTCACACGCTTGAGGGATTCGGCCAATCACAACGGCCAATCACAACACACTGGATAGCTGACCAATCACAGCACACCTCGCTTTTCAGACCGATGAGCTTTGTAAAAATCGACGCGTTTCAGAAAGGCGGGGCATAGAGGAGAAACAATAATGTACAGTATGTGGAAAATAATGTGTTTTTTTTACTTTAAACCGCATAAACACATTTCATTACACCAAGTAATGTTCTTTTTAGCAACATCATATGGCCCCTTTAATGAGGACACTCGTGACATTCTTCAAAAATAGCATTCATTTCTGTAGAGCTGGATATTTTAATAATGATCAGATGAGTGAGTTCAGCTTTGAGAATGAAAACCAACCTGTTTGTTCCTCAGTATCTTCATGTTTCAGACTGAATGTTTCTTCAATCTTTATGTTTCCACTCTCCTCTTTAATAACCTCCATCTTTATAACCGTGTCTCAGTCGCTTCAGCAGGAGTTTCTCTGTGTGTTTGAACACTTTGCTCTGTTTAAGATGAGAATAATTAACAGAAAGAAAAATAAATAGAAACTAAACCTCTGGCTGCGTCTCAATCAGCTCTCTAGTCTTTTAAGTTAGTCAGCACACAAATGAAGGAGTCAGTCAGAGAGAGTTAAAGGACTTAAATCACCGGGTTTAACATAAACTAGCTCTTAAATGAAGAAAACGACTAAATATATCATATTTGTTTGTATATTTACATTCAGTAGTCACTCAGCCTCTTCTGTTACTCGCACAATAACGGTCATAATGTCAGA
>NW_015510664.1:0-7431 GCF_001515645.1 Sinocyclocheilus grahami
TGTCCCCACTGGATGCAACAAATGCCTCGTTTATAGTGGGTTTTATTGGTTTTGTCTCGTCGTGCTGGGACAGGGCATCATTTTACACCATATGGTAGGGGTGTAAAATTTCCGTCACACGCTTGAGGCATTCGGCCAATCACAACGCACTGGATAGCTGGCCAATAAGAGCACACCTCGCTTTTCAGACCGATGAGCTTTGTAAAAATCGACGTGTTTCAGAAAGGCGGGGCATAGAGGAGAAACAATAATGTACAGTATGTGGAAAATAAAGTGTTTTTTGAACCTTAAACCACATAAACACATTGCATTACACCAAATACACAAAATAATGTTATTTTTAGCAACATCATATGACCCCTTTAATGTTAACCTTTTTTTAATCAAAACATAAAACATTATTTACCCCGTTTGTATCTGTGAGGCGTCCGTTTCACACGTCAGTAATTATGACTGTTGAATGTCTGACTTGACTCTTGGTAATGTATTTTGCCCCGCCCCCAAAACATATGATTCGACTATCAGTCGACTATCGGCAAGATTCGACAATTCTGATTCGACTATGAAAATCCTTAGTCGGGGACACCCCTATAAACATGTAAATATAAATTACTTGCCATTTATTTTTGTCTTACACAAATTAAAAATTGTATGGAAAATAAAGTGTTTTTTGAACCTTAAACCACATAAACACATTGCATTACACCAAATACACAAAATAATGTTATTTTTAGCAACATCATATGACCCCTTTAATGTTAACCTTTTTTTAATCAAAACATAAAACATTATTTACCCCGTTTGTATCTGTGAGGCGTCCGTTTCACACGTCAGTAATTATGACTGTTGAATGTCTGGCTTGACTCTTGGTAATGTATTTTGCCCCGCCACCAAAACATATGATTCGACTATCAGTCGACTATCGGCAAGATTCGACAATTCTGATTCGACTATGAAAATCCTTAGTCGGGGACACCCCTATAAACATGTAAATATAAATTACTTGCCATTTATTTTTGTCTTACACAAATTAAAAATTGTACATATAAATTTGCTATTGTATGTTCAAAGTCACATTTTTGATCAAATTGAAAAGTAACACTTTGGCCAAAAAAAAAAAAGTTTTCTGCCAAATAGGTCTGTGCTGATCTTAGGCACTGGATGTAAATGTCAATGCCAAAGACATCACTGCTCATAAATGGGTCAATGGTTTGTCTGAAGTGAGTCTCAATTACATCCTGTAGAGCAGGGGCCTGTACCATGATGGTAGATGGACAAATTTACAGTTACAGGATTAGTTTTGAGTTGACAAAACCAAACCACTCCAATCTGGCTTTGTTGGTACCATGATGCTGATCATCAACTTTCTTTGTCAACTCAGGCTTTGATCCTGAGTTTGTGGAGCACGTGCACATGAATGTGTGACATCAGTGGCAAATAGCCAATCACGAGCCTCACAACACAGAGCAAGTGTGATTCAGTGTGATTTTTTTTTTAAAGGTTAAGAGATCAAAGAATATGAGGAATATAAATGCATTTACACTGAAGTACTTGTTCATAAAAGAGGACAAATAAAATAAATGATCTTTTTCTATTAGTGCAGTCACAAGTGAAACTTGTGAAGTTATATATGTAGAGATTTTTTATTTTTTAAAGCATTATCTATTGATTCTACCACTTATGTATATTACATATGATCTGTATATATTAATATTCATTTAAAATAAATGCTTTATAATAATTGTTAAACTAAAATTGCTTGTGTGTAATGGATTAATAGTAATATAAATCATATTATAATTATATAAGTCATATATAAATTGTAATTATCATTAAAGCCAGTCAATTTAGTAATTTTTTAAGGTACTTTATAGTGATATTAGTAATATTTCACATCTTCAAATCAATTCATTATTTGTAGTGCACCAGCCACCCAGTAATCCCAGCTTTTAAATTCCGTCCGTTTTATCACAAAATACAAATGTGTTTTTCTGCTTTATTACAATTTATAGATCAGAAGTCATAAAAACAATTCAATGAAACTAATGTCTCATTGTAATCGAAAAGACGATTGATTCTCATGCCGCTTTGAGGCGAATACCGCCATCTGTCACGTCACATTAAAGAGCACGAAAAACACATTATTGTAAGACATATTTTGAGACTTTGTTTTATATTAAAAGTCCCAAAGGCACAAATACGTGAAATACGTGAAATATTATTTCCAAGCACACTGTCCCTGCTGTGAGTATATGACACATGCTATGATTTCTGCTAATAATCCAACATATATTCAAACCCAATCTGGGCCATTTGCATGCGCAATACTCTCAAAATGTTATAACTTTAATCTCATAATTGCTACGACTTAATTCTTGTAATGTTGACTTTATTCTCAAAATATATATCGACTTTATTCTCGTATTGCTACAACTTAATTCTCATTATTTGTATTTTTTTCTCAAAATATTATCTGATTTTTTTAACATGGCACTAAAACGTCATCGCACATAATGCTACAACTTTATGCTCAAAATATTATGACTATATTCTCAACAATATGGCTACGACTTTATTCTCGTAATTTAGATTTTATTCTCAAAATGTTATGACTTTAATCTCGTAATCTTATTTCTTTATTAATTTTTTACTTTATTTTATTTTACGTGGCACTAAAACGCCATCGTAGATCTTGTCTTGGTGTTTACTGCAGAATGTTGTTCTTTGCGCCATCTGGTGGATAGTGTGTGAAGCACAACAATGTTTTTAACAATCTGAACCCGCGCCTGCAGGGAGCTCTGTGATCACGCGTGATGAATTGCATGCTGCCGGGAGAAAAAGCAAACATTCTTAATGGCCACATCTGTAAGTCTCTTTGGATAATTGATGAATAAATGTAGAGAACATAGACATAATTGTAACTGGCTACAAGTACAGTAGCAGTAAGTGTATTTTTGTTTTATTGCACTGGTTTTTAAAAAGATATGGATATAAATGATGAGGCTAGGATTTGTCAAAGCAACACTTGACAATGTTGTGGTAAAGAAGCAGAATGGTAATGAAAACAGTAAGGATTCAAATGCAGTACCCAACTTTATTTCAAATATTTAGTTAAAAGCAAAGCTGAAATGGTATAAATTGAAATACAGAGTAGAATGTAATGCGACTGTAATACATCTGTCTTGTGTTTTGTTTACGTCTTTTATTTTGAAGTCTTGATTTGTAGTCCTTGTCTTGGTCTTTGTGGTTCCCTCTTGTGTCTTTGTGTGATTGTTTCCAGGTGTTTCCCCTTATTAGTCTGTGCACATATACCCCATTGTTTGCCCTTGTCGGTTATTGTTGTGTTTACAGTTCTCACCATTGTTTCATGTTCCTGGATTTCTGTTCTTGTTTGGATTACTATTTTGGACTTTGTCGTTCCACTACTATCTGCATTTAGATTCTGAATCCTGTTTCATGTTTGGACAATGTGTTAGAGAGACACAAAGTAAAGGAAATATCTTGTGAAAAATCTTATAATGACACATTTGATTTAAAAAAAAATGATATAATGCTGATTACTCATAGCAGATTATTAAATTAAACTGGATGCATGAAAACCCCAAAACCTGAATTTTACACCGAAACCAAGTGAAATACAAACTTAAAATACAGCCTCAGTAATTTGCAATTATCAGGGTTCAAGCTTGTTCAGACAAACATGGAAAAGTTAATGAATTGGAAAGTGGTAAATTACAAATCAGTTATATATTTCAGAAAAGCGCACCTTATTACCAAAAAAGTTTTTTTTTAAGTGTCTCTGTCTGATTAGTGCCAAACATGACATGCATCATCTAAAGAATTTTGAAAAAGTAGATTTTTTTTTTTTTGGAAAATTAAAAATGACCGAAAAAATTAATCTTATAGAGCATGTTTTCAGGATTCCGAGCAAAAAAGGATTTTGCTTGTAGCCCTTACGAATCCCGATGCAAAGGCTCTTGTAGCACCACCCAGTGGTTCTCATGGTTTTGCAGGTGGCAGTGGGACTTCAGTTGGAGAATCCGGCTCATCATCCATCTTCAAATCACGACAGAACAACACTGATTCTTCACCGAGACCCAGGTTGTACTGCCACAGATATATACGCTCAGTTGGATTAAGCACAAATGAAAGTTGTTCTTCCACTTCGGTGGCTTCATTCCAGCTTTCTTTGTCGGTGTTCACCTGTGATCCACCGTATTCTGCAGAAAACGAGAACTGCCGCTTCGCGATTAACCCTTCAAGGGCTCCAGATTCAAACGTGACTGACGTGCTGATCTTCCAGTTGTGTGTGATGTCTCTTATCTTCTCCTTATTGTAGCCAACCTTTTTAATAACTTTCTTGTGCCAGGTCACTGCTGTTTTGCTATCATTACTTGCACTTTTGATATTCTCCCACCTACCAAATGCTGGGCCTTTAGTTATCGACAGCCCACCAGGCAAGAAGTTAACAACAGAGGGGTGAATAGAATGGGTAGCAAAATTGTTGTTTTCCGTTAAGCTGTTGCCTTCATTGTATTCAACTCCCCACTCTGAGACTGGCCTGAGGAGGCAGAAGCTGTTTGACTGGCCCCAGTAATAGAGACCATTGTGCCAATTGAAACGCAGTGCCTTTTCTTCACCATCTGTATCTTTATTAAGGTCAGATGTCTGACGGAAAGTTCCTTTTTCTTGGAAGATGATGTAAAACCAGCCATTGGCTGAGAAGTAGTAGTCCCCACCCCTGCAGTTGTCATCAAGACTCAAAACTACAGCATCGCTGTCTGTTGACAGGTCTGTGACCTTGCGAAAGGAGTTACCCTTAATGACGTAAAAGTAGCCACTCAAATCAGCAAGATAATGGTCTCCATTTTGGCAGGAGGGGTGCAGACTGAAAATAGTGATGTCTGAACCTTTATTCAAATTACTTGACTGCATGTAGCAGCCGAGATCAGAGCGGATTATATAACTGTACCCTTGCCCTCCACAGAAATCAACCCCTTTTATTTGGTTCTTGGGAACAATGCCGCTCATTTTGCCTAAACCTGCAACACAGGATAACACAGACATTTAGCGAGCAGTTCTGATGGGATTCTGTTGTTCTAGTACTCCTATAAAGTGCTATTATATGTTATACTCCGCAATCTAAAAACTTTGTTCACTCAACTTGACTCAGTCGGGTCATCTTATTGATGTGACGGAGTTTTTGGGTCTTGAGTTTTAATGTCTGTAGTTACTAGTAATGCAATCATGTACTAATGTATTATACGGCTTTCCTCTGACAACAGCTGCATTTGAACATTATTCAACAGACATCTTCAGCTCACCTGATTTTGTTAATCTCTCTTTATGAAGGCACAGATGTTCTTAGTGAAACACAACTGCAACTGGAGAAAAGAAAACCAATTTAATGAATGTCAAAAGCCAAGAGCCCTTCTACTTCCATATATTCAGACATGTAACTAAATATTCAGATTTACATCTATATATTCACAATTTACATTATATTCAAAATTCACATTTACATATTCAGATTTACTTCTATATATTCAGATATGTAACTGAATATTCAAATTTATTTCCATATATTCACATTTTGTAGATTATATATTCCGATTTTACATAATTACTGTATTTCCTGTGTGTGTGTGTGTATGTATATATGTATATGTGTGTGTGTGTGTGTGTGTATATATATATATATATAGAATATTTATATACTTTATACTTTCTGGTCTTTGAATCTGATTGGCTGATAAGAGTGTTGATATTAGAGTCCAACAGCCATTTCACTGTTTGTATCACTCACGTATTTCTTATAGCGAGTGTCATGGCGGACGCCAAAATCCTCTCTAATTTTAAAAATAATACTGGTTTGTGTCACGGAATGTAGTTTTAAGAGCATTTTAGGCAAGAATGTACTTGTTTGGACTTCAAATATGCGGTTTGTTAATAAAGATAACGTCTATTTGAAATTTTGCTTCGATATTTTCAGAGACGTGAGCTCCAGAGCGTCAGCGGCCGTTCAGCGCTCATGAACCCGCCGAGAGCAGCCTCACCTCGGCCAGATTTTCAGGAATTTACCGTTGGTTCTGATGTCTCTATAGTGGTTAAACATGAGTTATAATTTGTTTTGGATAAATTTAACAGGCAGTCTTTGGTCTCATTAATCTATGATTTGTTCCAGAGTAAATAGTTTTGGCAAAATCTCATCATGTTTATGTAACTTCAATGCTATATATAAGAGCGCCGCCTTTGAACTTTTGACTGAATTGCCTAGCAACTTTTGTGATGGCTGTTGTTGTTTATTTAATATTTTATATAAATAATAGTAGTGTTTAGTAGTATTGGGAAATGGTGTGTGTGTTTGTGATGGTGATTTTAGTTTCATTGTTCTGCCATTAGATGGCGACAAGAGACTGTTTTACAAGTTTTTAGTGAAAATTTTTTGTGAAAAATACTAAAGTGCTGTTTTGAACAAGGACGTTATTTTTTCTTTCAAAACCAGCTAGTACACAGCCAACAAATCCACTGAGCAGCACTGTCATCAGAAATCACCCTCAACAGATGAAAGGATAGTACCGGCTGTGTATTGGCAAGAATCTGACGATGCGTATTACAATACAGGGGTTGCAATACGATATATTGCGATAAGTACTGTAATACTCACAAATGCTGTATCTGTCACTTTTTCTCTGGACAAGAAGTGCATTTATTCAGTCGCAGGACGTCTTTACGACCACATCAAACTGGAGACATTTCAGACGCGTGCTCCAACTTCTCCTCAGCGCCAGGCGCGAGTCAAACGAGCGTGGAAACGGTACTGTGCTCGTAGCGCATTTTCTTCATTTGCATGCACAAAGGCGCCGGCGCGCGCTGTAGCCTGCATCATTTCATATCAAAGCGTGAAATAAACTATGTGCATGCAATGTCGTGGTCAGTTAAGTCATGAAGTTACCAAAAAGGTGATTAAAGCTGCCTTAAAACTGTGCATGCATGTAATATGTTATGAGTCACATTTAAGAACATGTCTCTGAAATGGTTGTCAAAACTGTCCTGGAGCAGCCCAGCACTGTCTCCCTCATCTAACACACCCGGTTTAACTCGTCAGCTCATTAATGGAGACTTTAAGACCTGAAGTGGGTCAGAAAAGGTCAAGAGATTTGAGAGAAAATATGATGCGTGTCAGATCGGCGTCACGTTCAGCAGCGGCAGCTCTTAAAGTAATAGCAGCCAAATAACCTAATAACCAGCTGCTGTGATGTCTGTTCATTAAAGAAAGAAAGAAAAAACAGGAAATCAATCATTTTTATAGCTTTAAGGATTCATCTATATTTAATTTAGAATTTAGTTTTTGACCATTTAAATTTCTGTAGCCTATATTTCTGGTGAAGGGCACAGGTAAATATGATATTTATTATAATGGGTTTATGT
>NW_015510664.1:7441-7768 GCF_001515645.1 Sinocyclocheilus grahami
CTCTCAATTATACTGTAATGTTGAATGGCTATAGTCAATGGTTTAATATTAGGGAAAAAAAATGTTTTATAGAGACATCAGTAGTATCGGTATCAGTGATACTGGCCTTCAGTCATAAAAAAGATGCCATTGAACAAATATACTGTCTTTATGTTGTTTGTACATGAATTTGAAGATTCAGTGTAAAATTATTGCAATATAAAAGTATATTTAAAAACTTTGATGTTAGGTGGGATTAATCACGATTAATTTCAGAATAGATGTGCAATTAATTAGTTAATTTTTTTTAATCGATTGACAGCACTAACATTATATATATATATATAT
>NW_015510664.1:9371-9882 GCF_001515645.1 Sinocyclocheilus grahami
TCTGACAGATTTTCTTGGCATTCTGATCCATCCCTTGTGGTCCTTTGCCTTCATGAAAAACTTTTTGCACTCACACAATGCCTGAGCATTGAAAGCACAGGTGAGCAGATACAGAAGGGTCATGGTCCAGGTGGAATGGTTCATATTAGTTAATGAGTTAAGCAGATAACATGATTTTCTTTTGCATAAGTCAATAAATGATAAGTGAAACAGTCATTTGTATGGACTGAAGTACATGTGGCAAGCCGCCGGTTGGTCATAGACATCCATCACAGGACAGCAGGAGTTCTTTATTGGGAATCCCAATGTTTTCAGTAAATACAGTTAAAGCATTTACTGAAAATACAGACTTTGGGAACCTTTGAGAACTGTTGAGAACGTAGCTGCATTAAACCTGTAGTAAAACAAGCAGACTCGTGCTCACCTCTAGTATCACTCACACGTTTTATTCTAAGAAATGTGACATGAGCACAGAGACCCACTGTGACCTTCAATCTTTTTAAAACTCATT
>NW_015510664.1:11403-11701 GCF_001515645.1 Sinocyclocheilus grahami
TTTACTACACAGAGCCGTAGTTCACTGACAAGCTACGCAATATCGAACCTTCACCGCCCTAGGGGTTGGGCCCAGGCTGAAATACAGGGCTCTAGAGTTCTAAGTGTATTTGAACAGAGTTCTAATTAAGAAATTACAAATATTTGTCCTGCTTTGTCTAATAACACCACTTTGCAGTATATCTTTAATACCTGCCCCTGCCAACCCATCTCTTCTTAATTCTTCCATCGTATTTCTCCTCTGCTCTTCATATCTTCTGCAACTTAAAAGTACATGTTCTATGGTTTCTAATGTCTGA
>NW_015510665.1:0-437 GCF_001515645.1 Sinocyclocheilus grahami
TGTGTGGGGGTGAAAGGCAAGAGAGATGATGGGCAAACACAGCTCCAGGACGGGCCGCTCCAGACTTGACGACTTGTTTTTGGCAGCGGCGACCCATAACTCATCCACAAGCCCTCGCATTCAGACTCGCCATTATAACCCAGTGTTTACCCAGTCATGCACTCATCTGCACTGACTGCACCGATACTGGGAAATGAAGACGCTTTGGAATTGTTGATGGAAGACGAGGCATTCTGTGCCTCGGGAAAATCATGTATTTAAAACATGGACTGACACTGATTACTAGAGTATGTTTTTACAGAAATAGTTTACTGAAAATTGAAATATTTGCTGAAAATGTGCTCACACTCAGGCCATCCAAGATATAGATGAGTTTGTTTCTTCATCATATCTGTAGCATTGCATCACTTGCTCAGCAATGGATGCTCTGCAGTGAA
>NW_015510665.1:1869-2382 GCF_001515645.1 Sinocyclocheilus grahami
TGCATGTGGCCTTTCTTGAGGAGTGGCTTTTTTCTCGCAACCCTCTCTTTTAAAAAGAGCATTTTATAATAATGTCAAATGAAATGTTTTACCTTAAAGTACTGTACATTTCAAATCATTATGTATGGATAATCTTTTTTGTGTGTGTGTTTTAAAGAAGCACACTTCATTTTGATGTGCTTACTAACTTAAAGAACATGTAAAGTACCTGATTAAAATGTGCTTAAGTCCTATTTAAAATGCTAACTGAAAAAGCTAATTTGCTAAAGCTTTAGTTATTTGAAGTATATTATTTCTGTAAAAGCATGCTAAAATGTACTTAAGCATGGGCAATGTTACAAAGGGATTGAAACAACTACATAGAAAGAATAAGTACATAAATACAGAGCACATAATCAGTCTGGGAGAATGACTAATGTATCATAAACACATAATTCTCAATAGCATCTTCTCAGTCACGTGTGATGTTAGCAGTGTTAACAAGCAGACTGCAGATGGATGAGCTCCATATGA
>NW_015510665.1:8692-10657 GCF_001515645.1 Sinocyclocheilus grahami
GGGCCCCATTGAACTGAGGAGGGCTGCTGCTGGGGCCCATAGGGCCGTTACTGGGCAGGAACCAGCCACCAACTGTTGGAGGAAGACATGCGTGTTAAATGTGCTGTAAAACAATGTTTTAGTTGTTCGGGGAGTTTACTTACGTTGCGAGTATCCAGATTGCTGGTTGTCAGTGCTGTGGTCTGGGACATCCTTGTGATCACTTCTGTTGACGTGACAGCAAATAATGTCCAGTTGCAATAATGTTAATAAGTACATAATAAAATCTAAGTGAATGGCTTTTACAGAGAAATTATTTCTAGTGATTGTATTTTTTATTGTACCTTTCTTTGGCGTCCAGGAATGCTTTGGCGAATGGGTTGTGCTTGATCTTCAGAGCGGTGATCTGAAAATTAATAAGAGAAAAATGTTCTTCATGCAACATTTGAAAAGGCTGAGGATGCATCTCAGGCTTTATTCAACAAACACTCACCTCTTCATTCTGATAAGCCGTGACTGCAATAAACTGAGTGTCGGGAAAAGACTGGCTGCTGATCATTTTCTGGATCCCACCAACTTTCACTATGTGAATCCTGGGCTCGTATTTGTGCAAGGAGTTCAACATAATCTAAAAAAGAAGAAAAATAAAAAATAATAATTTCATAAGCTATCTACGGAATATAATTTCATATTTTAAATCATTAAATCAAACTACTAACACAAACTGTATACGTTTTTAATTATTTATTTCATGGTTGAGAACTAAAGAGTTTCATTACCTGTCCGCCTCCATTGAGTTTATTGGAGAGTTTGACTTTGCTGAAGGAGATGTGCGCTTTCATCCAGTGCGCGCCGAAGTTGGGTGAGTCTGGATGGATGTAGACGCAGCTCGGGCTCTGAGGCTCGGGTTTGCCGCCCGGCACCCATTCACCATTCACATATTTCCACCGATTATTATCGGCCGCTACAAAGTCCAGCAGGACCGAGTACATCGCGTTGGGGTCCAGACCGGTGACACTGGCTTTGAGCACGGGAAACATTCGCCTAGAAGATGAGACAAAGATTAGTCAAATACATCTGAACAGAATTCACATGCATGAACTCGACGGGAATAATTAACGTGACAAAACTAGACCGCTAATAAATGATCGCATCCACAGCGACTTAGCGATGACTGACTAAAGTCTATCAGAATTTCACTGACTCTCTTCATGATTTTTTAAAATGTGTTAGATTAGGAGCATTACTAATGCAAAAAAGCTACATTTGTTTTCTTTAATTAAAAGGAAGTGTTTTAGTGCATCTGTCGTCAAATCTCAATTTACCTTCCAGTCTTAGTGACTATCATTTCATTAGTGAGCTCTTTAAATTTGCTCCATAACTCCGCGTCTTCTAGGGCAAGTTTAATATCCCGCTCGAGCGCGTCGCCCTTCTCGCTGCCCTCCTGAAACTCGCTCTTCACGGCGCTCAGGAGGTGCTCCAGGCGCTGGTCGGGACTCGAGGAAGACATATTTCCGATCAGTTGAGATAAATCCGAGAGCACTAAATCCCGTGGGGCTGCGATGCTGTGACAGCGCGTCTCAATCTGCGCTTTTTTAACGCGCCCGGAGCCTTTTTAAAGGCCCGATACTGAGCTCCTGCTGTTACGGGGCGGGACCCGGAGGCGGGACCAGGCCCATCGCGCCCTAATAGCGCCCGATAATTTGTCGCCACAAAACGGAAAGTATTTTTGACTTACATAGAGGCCCATTACAAAGTGTTGAATTGTTTGAAAGTCTATAGTCAATGAAAACGTTTAAGATAAATAGGGCAAATAATTAAGCAAAAAGAGGAAAATTACATTATGAACAAAGTATAAGCACAACTGTAGCCTAATAATTAATTGATTTGAAATAGTTCTCATTTATTGGGAATAGGCTAGTTTAAATACATTTCTTATATTTTTTACATATTTGCGTTATTATGATCATGATTTCATATTTTCCA
>NW_015510665.1:10898-11692 GCF_001515645.1 Sinocyclocheilus grahami
TCCAGCCAGAGGAGAGATGGGAGACATGTATGCTGTGCTTTTTAACCCGCGCAGCCTAAATATAGGCTACAGCTTGGTGTTTTAAATAATAAACAGACATATTTATTTACAACTGAAATATTCTACGTCTTATCTTTTTTTATTATTATTGTAAACATAATTGTAGAAATAGGCCTGTTGTTGCTTTTTAATTTTTTTCTTCGTGCCGATTTGATTTTAAAGTGTTGAATATCACAGTCAATAAATGTCCTATGGTTCATATTAGGTTACCTGATATTATAAGTTTATGCGACGTGGAATATTATGGAATATCCTATACGAAAAAAAAATATTATATGCAATGCCACATGGGCATTACAGTGAACTGCAATAAAAAAGGCATCTAAAATTCAAATACAAATGTTGCACAAATCTTTATTCACCACATTTTTAGGGAAAACTGTGGTGGTTACTTAAGATCACGAGTTTTAAACACCACCTTGCTTGTGCTATCTGACATTTTACAGTTTTTTGTTTTTATCTGATTCATATTTGATCCGGTATGGTGAACACTAATGTAAGTTTTACGAGGGCTCTGTGAATCTTTCTGCTGCACTTGGAGTTGATGACAGAGGATGCTGATATTGTCTGCACTTCTCAGGGGCCGTAAATGTGAAGGGCCCTCACACCTTTCTGCTCAGATTCAGCTGATTTACAGAGCAACAAACAGCCTGTCATCAGACACATCAACTCACACTCCTGAGCTTCTGTTACACAGGCACGCACGCACGCACACACACACACACACACACACA
>NW_015510666.1:0-278 GCF_001515645.1 Sinocyclocheilus grahami
GCTATTTAGGAGAACTTTAGGTGAACAGTTATTCACCCTCGTGTCGTTCATGTAGGAGTTTCTTTCTTCAGTGGAACATAAAAGAACGTTGGAAACCAAACAATATTGGACCCCATTGACTTTAATTATATGGTTGCTCAAAATATCTTCTTTGAAATGAAGATGTCAGAATGATCATATAATCTGATACAGTGAGAAAAACAGCTCAGGTTCATTCAGACTCACACTGAGCAAAAATATGAATTTGCTGCAGATGCTGATATTTCTTTGATGAAACT
>NW_015510666.1:2036-2894 GCF_001515645.1 Sinocyclocheilus grahami
ATACTCTGGCGCTCGCATTAGCAGCATCTACTTATTTCCATCCAGTCGTTCCAGAAGTGCATGTGTGAGAACACAGTGAGATCAAAACCAAGGTAACGGCTGACAGAAGCCCCGAGCCGACACAGAGCGCTCTTTGTTCAGCCATCAGAATCAATTTCCCCAGCTCTGCCTCCTCTGGCACGGAGGACGCTTCCAGGGCAGGAGCAGATCGGCGCCAGAAGCACCTTCAACTGCACATTTTGTGGGCTAAACGTGCACATTATATGAGCGTGAAAGAGGAATGAGAACAGCAGCGGTCAGCGGTTCACTGCTGCATATGGAGCAAAGATAGAAACAATGTTTCTGTGCAGTTCATTTACAGTTTATTTGCTCAAGCTTCATCGCGCTCACAAAGCTGCATTATATAAGATGCATGGTGGACATCGTGTGAAATGCTGTATAACATTTAATCTTCTTATCAAGTGCATTGCAACATAAATTGTTTATATTGTGTAACCTGGGTTGATGATTTTTGGTAACATTTTACTATAAGGTTCCATTTGTTACCATTAGGAAACTAAAAATGAAAAATCTTTCTGAAGCATTTATTAATCTTGGTTAATGTTAATTTCAACATTTACTAACACATTGTTAATTAATATGGTTAATTAAATGGACCTGAGTAAACATGAATTAACAACAAACAGTGGCATTTTTATTAACTAACATTAACAAAAATTAATAAACACTCATAATGCATTAGTCAATGTTAACTAATAGGACCTTATTGTAATGTGTTTTTGTATGTTTTTCACCATAAAATACAGTAAAATCATTAATATTGTGAAATATTATTACAATTCAATATGTCCATTTTCT
>NW_015510666.1:2932-5252 GCF_001515645.1 Sinocyclocheilus grahami
CATCCAGCTCTGAACAAATAAGACAAAGTAAGCAGTTTACACACCGCTGGACTGAACGCAGAAGAAGTGAACGACAGCGATTAATAATGAGGTGATGTAGCGCGAGACTCCAGCAGAAGGTGGAGTGTCACACTTTAATGTGCTTTGGCCTTCAGTGCTGGTGACCATTAAAACACAGCTGTATGATGGAAAGAAGCCCAACAACAACATCTCTCTGTATTTATAAAGCTACTAACGTCAGGCAGAGCAACACTGACCCAAATGATTCACTAAACAGCAGCTAAAACACGTTATCTACGTTAACTGCTGTGGACCTACATTATTATAGAGAAGCTGTTTCTCTCTTATAGTCATGGAAGATCTGTGTGTTTTAAACTAATATGCTTGTTTCGGCACAGAATACAAATAAATATCTAATTGCAACGTTTTATCTCACAATTCTATTTTTTCCTCCCCAGAATTGCAAGTGTACATAACAGTTCTGAAGTTTCTCACACAATTTTTACTTTTTCCTCAGAATCCAAGTTTCTCACAATTTTTACTTTTTTCCTCAGAATTCCAAGTTTCTCACAATTTTTACTTTTTTCCTCATAATTCCACATTTCTCACAATTTTTACTTTTTTTCCTCAGAATTCAAGTTTCTCACAATTTTTACTTTTTTCCTCAGAATTCCAAGTTTCTCACAATTTTTACTTTTTTTCTCATAATTCCACGTTTCTCACAATTTTTACTTTTTTCCTCAGAATTCAAGTTTCTCACAATTTTTACTTTTTTTCTCATAATTCCACGTTTCTCACAATTTTTACTTTTTTCCTCAGAATTCAAGTTTCTCACAATTTTTACTTTTTTCCTCAGAATTCCAAGTTTCTCACAATTTTTACTTTTTTTCTTACTTTTTTCCTCAGAATTCAAGTTTCTCACAATTTTTACTTTTTTCCTCAGAATTCCAAGTTTCTCACAATTTTTACTTTTTTTCCTCAGAATTCAAGTTTCTCACAATTTTTACTTTTTTCCTCAGAATTCCAAGTTTCTCACAATTTTTAATTTTTTCCTCAGAATTCCACGTTTCTCACAATTTTTACTTTTTTTCCTCAGAATTCAAGTTTCTCACAATTTTTACTTTTTTCCTCAGAATTCAAGTTTCTCACAATTTTTACTTTTTTTCTCATAATTCCACGTTTCTCACAATTTTTACTTTTTTTCCTCAGAATTCAAGTTTCTCACAATTTTTACTTTTTCCTCAGAATTCATGTTTCTCACAAAACAAAACTTGATTCGAATTGATCTGAATAATGACTCTATTGCTGTCTGTAGAGCTGCTTTCCAGCTAAAACTGAAGTTGTTTCACAAATGGATGAATTTTACAGCATTAACACTGTTATTTTACTGTTTATTACTGTGAAGCTGCTTTGAAACAATCCGTATTGTATAAGCGCTATAGAAACTGATGTGACTCGACCTGTGGGATGATTTACTATCAGACTGAATCTGTCAGACTGATCCCACTGTGAGTCTCAGTCTGTCAGGGTCAAAGAGACAAACACATGCAGAGAGACTTTAATTATGCCAGAGGCAGCCAAGTCCAGAAGACATCAAACATCTCCTGCCCATCGACAAGCTCCTGCAATAACAGGAACTTTCCATCGGACCTGTGAGGAGGATCCAAACATCTGCGGTCCTGTTGGGCTTCCGCACATAATTACAGAAATCACTATGCAAAGGAAAGAAGGACTCTATAAATGTAGAGGCCAATTCCTGTGGCGGCGAGGTCAGATGAAAAGAGCTGGTAAACACCAACTGAGGATGATTTGCTTTCTTTCACTGACTAATCACGAGTTCATGACACTATTCTCTTTAAATGACCACAAATTGTCAGTCACAATCTCACAGTAATAAAATTAGGCATTAAATGAAGTGTAATATTGAGTCTTAGAAGATTGATCACTAGTACTAATGATGACTGACACCACTAATATACGTGTATGTGGACTAGGGATGGGCGATATCTTAGTGTTTGCAATATAAAAATAAAAATTCTCCCCACGATAAGAATTAGTCTTCCTGCAATAATAACGATGAAGTCTAGTTGTTGACATATTTCTGTGTGCGACTGTGCGGCGCGACATGGAGGAAGGCGGACGTGAAACTGAGGAGGAGTTTATCGCTAAACGAGGAGCTCCTTCTAGAATCTGGAACTGGTTTGGTCAGGGCTGTACAGTGCACAAAAAATCAGTCTGAGCCTTGAATAAATGTACTACAGTAGCGATACAGTTCTGCATGTGTATGAGCCCGTTTACAAACCTGTTGTCCAACAAAGAT
>NW_015510666.1:5763-7352 GCF_001515645.1 Sinocyclocheilus grahami
CTAGATCCTTCAGCAGTTCCTCTATTCTCTCTGTCTACTGTTGTGTGAGCAGAGACGAGTTTCCCGACGCTTCTGCGAGCTGAACATTCTCAAAACACCTTCAATCAAACATTTGATTTATGATCCAGTCACTGCTAAAACTTGTTTTCCAGTGCAAAAATCTCCAAATTATTCTTAAATCAAGATACATTTATGCAAAATGACAAACTAGATGCCTTGTTTTTGATCAAAATGAAGTGAATTTATGACAACAAGAACAAATATCTGCTAAATTTGTAAACAAGTTAACAAAAATTAACTGCATGCAACAGTTAATGCCATATTTTGCCACTTTATGAATTTAAGACTTTCTTTTCTAATTTAAGACCTTTCAAGGATTTAATTTGCGGAAGGGTGAATAAAGACTTTTTAAAATCCACAGAAACCCTGAAGATACATTTGCTGGAGATGCAAAATGACATAAGTAAAGAGTTTTGTTTTCTTAGAAATTGAACAAAATGAAGTGAGTTTTTGCTTAAAACAAGAATAAATATCTACCAATGGACTCAGAAAAATCATCTTGTTTTCCCTTTGAATTTAGTTTAACTACTCACTGGCAGATATTTGTTCTTGTTTTAATCATAAACTAATTTTTTGACCACGTTCCTTTATTATCTGATGTTCTCGTGCATCTCCAGTTAATTTAAGAAATCTTCAAATATTTGAACTGGAAGACAAGACATAAATACAGAGGACGAACATCAGTTTCTGCGGTGGAGCTGGAATCAATTTAGCAGAAAAACAGCAGTTTTAATTCCACATTACACCATTATTCCATTCTGTCCTCAGATGAATGGACATCTTTCCATGTTTAAAGACCCCATGAAATACAAATGTGAGTTTTGCACATATCAGTCTTTCTCTCACAGGAAAACGGACCAAACCTCTCAATGACATTATATTACACTAATTTCTGTCCAATCAGATGTTCTGTAGAACGAGCAAGTCCCTCCCCGGAGACCACCTGACTTTGAGCATCAAAATCACCTTTAGACTATTTAAAAATGAGCCCTTCAATAACCGGCAAGCCAGCAGTGGCGAGAAAACGAGGTGCTTCATGGCTCTTTCCAGCATTCTTCCCCCACATGTTCAGTCATATGGCTCTAATCGGCCTGAAGTGACCTCGACATACCTCAATATTCCTCCTGACACAGTCTTGTCTGTGCTTGCTGCGAGCAGCTCCTCTCTGTCTGCTGTCTGACGGCTGATCCTCCATCACCTGCTGACCTGCTTCAGTGTGACCCGTGTCTGGTGCTCACACACACACACACACACACTCACACACACAGAGAGAGAGAGCGAGAGAGAGAAACACACACACACACACACACACAGAGAGAGAAACCCACAGAGAGACAGAGAGAAACACACACACAGAGAGAGAGAGCGAGAGAGAAACACACACACACACACACACACACAGAGAGAGAGAAAGACACACACATACACACAGACAGACACAGACACACACACAGAGAGAGAAAGACACACACACAGAGAGAGAAAGACACACACACACACACACACAGACAGACAGACACACACAGAGA
>NW_015510666.1:9724-11691 GCF_001515645.1 Sinocyclocheilus grahami
CTGTGCAGCGTCGCTGTATAAAGCGCTATAGAAATAAATGACTTGTAATGCCACAAAAATGCAAAAAACAGGTGACATATTCTTTATGAAAAATATAATTTCTTACTTTGTATTCCTTTTGAAGCTATACTTGAAACTACTGATTTTTAACGCAGCAATTAGTATTATATTAAGCACTATATAAATCAAACAGACTTGAATTGACTTGATTTAATAGTGAATTATGAGCTGAAATTCACGGATTTGTTTTAATTTGAACTAATTAACTTTTTATTTTATTTAAAGTTTACAGTATCGATCTTAACGCTACAATCTTTAAAATAAAAACTCTAAACAAAGATAGAAAATAGTATTTCAGTCAAAAAAATCATGTTTAATTCAATGTGTTACTTGAAATTTCTTTGTAAATATTTGTAAAATATCATTTAACTTCACAAATCACACACATGTGATCATGCATCTAAAATCACACCGCGTAAATCTTATTTTCATCTAATAATTATTAGGCAGGTGCTCTTTTACATATAAAATGAGCCAAAAAAAAGAGATTTAAAGAGATTATTGCATGCCCATGAGAAGGATGCAATACTTTTTTTCACTTCCAGCCTACATGGACTATTATATATCACTCATAAATGATTAAATACAAGATTAATAGTAGTTATTAAGATTGATGCGGTTAGGAATTGGTCAAATGTGCTTGGGAAAAAAATGTGATCAGAATATCAATGTGCCTATTAATTATGCACGTACTGTATATGTATATAATTAACATTATTTAGGTTTAATATGCTCACAGTTGTCGGGAGTTAGTGATAGAAAGCGTCTGGTGCTCTCCATTTCATTGCCACCACGTTCTCAGCAGCAAAAACTGGGTTATGTCTAATTTATGCATAAAGAGTTTTCAACACACACAAAAAAAAAATTAGTGTAGAAACCATTTTCACTCTGAAATCGCTGGTAAATTACAAAAATAATGACAAAGAAATGACTAGAAACACTGACGTAAACAACTGTAACTGCATTTTCTAATAAAACATCCAAAAATATTTGTTTTATTTACAACTTTTTTTTTTTACAATGTACTCTAGCGATTTTATTTTATTTGTTTATATTTTATTTCCAGGATTTATGGCTGTTGTAAATTTCATGAGCAGCAGATATCGACAGGTTTGTTATTGTTATGGAAACTAAAAACATTTTGAATGAACGTCATTAAAAAAGTCATTACTTGAAATAAAATAAATGTTAACAAAAAATGTGTAAAACATTATTTATTACAACATTTCTCATTTATTTTAATTTAATTTGATACAGGGTTTAACTAAAACCAAAAAAAAACAATACTTGAAATAAAATAAATGTTAAATGAAATGAAATAAAATATAGAAAAACTTTTTGTATTTTAAAATAATTATAATTTTATAAAAATAATTTTAGTTCTAGTTGATAAGGAAACATTTCTCATTTCTATTTAGTTTAACCTGATGTACTAAAATAACTGAAAATAAAATAATTAAGAAAAACATAATTAAACAAAAAAAGAGCACTAAAATCAAATATAATTTTAGTTAATTAAAATATTTATATATTTTACAAAAAATAAAATCTAATTCAAAATCTTAAATGCTTATCTATAAATAAATATTATTAATTTATTATTTATCCTTATAGATAAATATTATCTCAATGATAATAAAGAAAAACAGACTTGAAGTACTAAAATAACTGCAACTAAAATAAAAATATAAGAACTAGGTACACATATTAAAAAGCTAATATAAATGACAAAAGCATAATTTCTAAAACTTGAACTAAGATGAAAAGAAACCGATCATACTTTAATCTTGAGATGAAAGCAGCTGTGCTCTCTGCTATAAATGCAGTGTTGAATAGCTCATGTTTACCAGCTGTTTTCTGCGGTTAGATCAGTTTAGGAGACAGCCAGCCGCTAGTTCTCTCCGTCT
>NW_015510667.1:0-1233 GCF_001515645.1 Sinocyclocheilus grahami
TTCTGATTCTGTTACAGTAGACATGGGAATTGGTCCTTGTACAGCCCGTTCAAAAATACTTTCCAGGATTACAAGAGATTCAGTTAATCTTTCGACTCTACCCGATACCACTTGCCAGCAGTAGTCTGAAAGTTCAGAATCATTAGTGTCCTCAGAGAAAAAATTCTGTCAGTTGCAGACCCTTAGCTTTGAGGTTCTTTTGCACATGTTCTCCAGGAACTTTTATGACAGCAGTACAGACTTGAAGAGTTCCAATTGCTGTGATTTCTATTATTTGAATCATATTCCATACACTTTCAAGTGTCAACTTCACTATGTAGCGTTCTGTAATTACAGGGCACCCTGCTCCATAAGTGTGAAGTTTCAGCTTCCCTCTATTCACTAAACTCTCTAGCACAATACTTCTTTGACTGCCTCTGTCCAACAAGCAATGTACTTATTTTCTACCTGCAGAACCCTCTATCCACGGTTTCACAGTTTGAAGCACCACAGTTGTTTGCCCATCAGCCCTTGGTTTCACAGTGCTTGACACCAATGACACAACAGCTTCAGAACTAGAGTCTCTATCTTCTGCACTGTCATTGTTAATATTAGACTGCTTGTCATTTTTCTCACAGATGGACAAGTGATGCTTACATCCACTCTTAGCACAGGAAATTCCCTTTACCCTACAAAACTTTGATGAATGTTTAGGTCCCAAACAAACAAAACATTTCCCAATTTTTTAGGCTTGACTTTTCTAGCAGACACTGAATATTCAGAGCAATTTTCAGGATTATGATTCAGATTCTCACAATATACACAAGCCTTGGGAGCATAACTAACAATGTTCAGGGCAGCTGCAGATTAAATTTTTTGAGCCTTGGTTCATGAGTCTATTCAGATTTGGTGAAAGATCTATTGGTTAACAGCCTGTCCTTTATTGAGCTTTCTGATCTAGTAAGTTGCAGTGCTCTTTCTCTGCTTTGCACTCCATTTTGTAGAAACTGAATAAGCTCAAGCACTTTCCATTCACCACCAGAGTCCAAATTGACAAGTATAGGCTAAATCAATGTCCTCTGGCATCAACTGGAATAACAGTGAACACAAAAGACTGACATAAATGTCACATGGAACACACAGATTCCAAACTCTGAATATGAATTTCACACTCATTATATAAACGTCTACACTTAGACTCAGACTTTAGCTGTTGCGTCCTGTGTAGACACGGTGTCTCTCAGGGCCTTTATG
>NW_015510667.1:7160-8655 GCF_001515645.1 Sinocyclocheilus grahami
CACACACACACACACACACACACCAAATAGACACTCCTGCAGTTCATCTCAGAACTCATCCCCTCTCTTTCTGTCACTTTGTGTCAACAGATGTGTCTGTGGGAGTGATATGTTAACCCCAGAGAGCAGTAGAAGCTCTCTGAATTTTGACTCACTGATAGATGAGCCTAATTAGAGTGTGATAATAACATTATAGCACAATAAACAGGAATATCACTGAACATGTAAAATTGGGAAAGAGTCTTGTTGATGCATGACATTTAAAAAAGTTAATATATTATTAAGGTTATCTTAATGCAGTGGTTCTTAAATTTTTTTGGTTACTCCTTCCTTTAAAACCTAAATGTGAGGCTCCCCTGGTGGCCGTGCCCCACACTTGAAGAACCACTTTCTTATTGTTACTGCAAGGGTTTAAACCTGGGGTTCAGGTGTCTGAAAGGGGATGCAAAGGAATCTTTGAACAGACTGAAATATTGTTTTCAGAGCTTTTCAATTTCATGTGTGTCCATAAGATATTAATAAGAAAAAAAATTCTGCGGCAATTGAGTAAAATAGAAGATATAATTGGGTGCGTAGATTCAATCAATGGAAAAAATACAAAAAGCAAAAGGGAATCCGTACACCAGACAATATGCAAAGTTCAAGTTCCTTCGAACAAAAATGTATTACCGAAGATTTACATGGAAGTTGCAACAAAAAACTAAAGTGCACTAACAAAACTGTGCGTCTGCACATACTAGGCTTTCTTGGAATACCTATGAGATGAATGAATTCGTAGAGAGCACATTCTTTTGATCCTATCAGTTAGGAAAGTTTCAAGACACAGTAATAAATATCATTTGTTGTACCACATTTAGTCCTTTCGGTGATGAAATAAAAATATTACCTCAAAGCATTGGCATATGTTATCAGTTGACCATGTTGGAAAAAAATATTTTTAACGATTTAGCACTTTTTGTTTACTCTATAGGACGAAATTTTAAAGATCATTTGGTACATGCAGATTGTGATGTGCCAGTGGATGAATGGGTCAAGCCTCTGGAAGACCCTAAAGGTTTTTTTTCCCCCTGCAGATATTGTTATTCTTGTTGCAATTCTAAGAAAGTTAACACGTTTAATAGTTTTGCTACAAAAAAACAACATAGAATAACTAGTTTTATCACTTGCAGTTCTGCTAATGTTGTTCACATCTTGACTTGTCCATGCGGGCTACAATACATTGGTAAAACAAAGAGACAACTTCATACCCAAATTGAGCATCATATGTAGGGGTGATTTAAAATCTCCAGTAGCTAGACACTTTCAGGATGCAAATCACCCTGTACAAACTTTAGCTTTTTGTGAAACTGACCGAATTCATTCATCTCGTAGATATTCTGACACTGATCAAAGACTACTACAATGGGAAATCCGCTGGATCTTTCAAGTTAAATGAAACTTTAAAGCTTTGCTGCTTTCTATAGGGGTTTTTCCTGTCCATTAGATCATTTTTTTT
>NW_015510667.1:9308-10615 GCF_001515645.1 Sinocyclocheilus grahami
AAACCTACAGCTGTTGCAAACATAATTTACATTACTTTTAAGAATCATGACAGAAATGTTGCCAAAGAGAGAACAATGTAGGCCTATCTTTTGTGTTAACTCTCCTCTTTTTTTTATCGGTTTTATTTTGATAAACATGACAGAATACACTATAGCATTAAAATTACATGAAACGAGTTTCATTTTCAAGCAACCTGTTAAACCCTGTTTAATTGTGAATTAGCTGTCATCATCAGACCTCATGAAACCGCCCTGGAGAAACTGCTATGACCGTAATCAGCCGTCTGATTGTGAATCGCAAATCAAACACAACTTTATGCATTTAGAAAGCGCCCATGCTCCTCCAATTAATAATTCATTAATGGTTTAAATAATTAACATTCACTTTAACATTCGTCATGTGGGGGCCGGGGCCTGGTCTTGATGCAACTATTTGGCTATTAAAAAAAATAAAAAATACTTCCTACTCAAACTTCCTGTTTCAGTAGGAAGTCAAAAAAAAAATCCATTGGGTCTGTAAACATCTTTATTTACTTCAATAATGAAAAATTATTGTTCATTAATAAACACACACACACATGCCTTTTCCCAAATCCTCCTTCTAGCCCTGAACTCTCTCCAATTACACATACTTATCACCGTCTATTGTGTTCCATTCCAGCTGTGGTAGGGGCCTTTTAACCACAATGCAGTTCCCTAGGGTCAGCCAGAACAGCAAGGCTCCATATCCTGCTGGCTGTAGTCATGGTAACACAGCATCAGGCTTCCACAAAAAAAATATGGAGGAATCAGATTCTTGCAGCAATTCTATTAATGTTAGCCTCCCTGCTGTTTCTTCATTGCTGAACCAACACCTTGTGTTTGCTGCATATTGTGGGTTTGGAGAAAAGCCACACACCTTAAGCACTTCTCCTGCTGAGGAGGTTTTAAAAGTGTATACATACACACTGTGTTCGGCCTGTTTCTGAATCATACACACATTATGCACATGTGCAGGAGATTGGTGATTGTAATGAGGCCCCGTCCTCCAGCAGATGGTCAAACATAATTGCAAATCTCGAATTTATCTTCTTATGTCTGTGTATTTAAAATGAAATGCCTTATTGGATGCATACCAGATCCACACAAATCTATAATTGTATGAAACATCTGAAGATTACAATAGTGAAATGGAATCTTATTAGCTATTACTGCATGTACCTGTGGGGATGCTGATGCCTGTAAGATCCCAGTGTGGCACTTTTTCATTAGACCTCTTTCAAATGAAGGACGTAACCAAAACAAACAAACACACACACACACACACA
>NW_015510668.1:0-1076 GCF_001515645.1 Sinocyclocheilus grahami
ATGATCCATAGGTGGAACTGTTGCCAAATTGGTAACATTGATTGGAATGAACCCTCAGGTCATGGTGCTGATGAAGTGTACCAAGTTTCATTTCGATTAATCAAAAGTTTGGCTGGGATACAGCCTCTGAATCAATTTTGAGTTCACAACTTCATAACTTTTGAACAAAGATGAATATCAAAATTCTGTTCAGTCATTTCTGTGCGGCTCAGACCAAAGATCATCCATGCCGATTTTCAGAAGAATTGGAGACATTTTAAAGGAGGAGTAGCGAAAAAAATGAATACTGTACTTTTCAAAATGGCCACTACTGAGTTTTAATGTAAGCTATTGAATGTAATCAGAACGATGAGTGGAATCAGATGAACTAAATTTCAGTTGGTCAGATCACTAATCAGGACCACGACTACACGTGTGCCAAATTTGATAATTTTCCTTCTTACGGTTCATAGGGCTGCCATAGACAACCCATATAGAAGAAGAAGAATATTGAGTGAAGAAAACTAATGGATACAATAGGGGCTACACCCCTTCGGGGCTTGGCCCCTAAATATTCAAGGCAAGACATATGTCTCCATCCAAACAGTGGCATCAAAAAAAGCATTTTTCCGCACAAGATAATAGATTTGCTGTCCATATTTTCATTTAGATATTCACTCCTGATTACGTTCTTCTCATATTGGATTAGTGCGAGGAGAGCAAATTTCCTATTTTTTGGGTTTTTAAATCAAAATATTTCCTGTTGGATACATGCCGACAGGCGTCAAAATCTCTGGAATGCATCAGTGACGAAGGGGAATGTTGCCTGGAGTCTGAATGAATTAACTTTCAGATTGCATTTTAGGTCTGCTTGTTTGGCAAAACACCCAAAAAGCTGTAGAGTCACAGTGGTCAAAACAGAAACTCACAGAAGAGCTTTTTTTGCCTGTGAACTTCTGCCAAATGTTGAAAAGGAGTGGGAAGTGTAAGGAGAGAGAAAAAAAATATGGCTGTCTGTTGTTTTGCTGGCTCAGCAAAAGCAAAGCATCTCAGATCGGGCCCTCATGGTGATGCACAATTAAGAAACTGCATGCACG
>NW_015510668.1:1086-2035 GCF_001515645.1 Sinocyclocheilus grahami
AGGGCCATTAGGTGTGACCTGGACTATATCAAATCACATTTCGGTATTTTAAAAATGATCGAAGTGGTAAGTTCAAATAGTCACAGTGCTTTTCCATTCCATGAAAAATGTTTGAGCTAAGAAAGTTTTTGTGAACTGAACTTCAGCCAGGTGTACTGGCAACAAATTTAGAGTCAGGTGACTGTGAGGAAGTCAAGATGTCTTCATCATCAACAGTGTCATTATTTGATTTTCCTTCTTTCGTAAATGTAATTGTCTTTCTTTCTTTCTTCCTTCTTTCTTTGTTACATTGTATTAATCAACAGTGCCATCATTTATTGTTTGACATTTCTTTCTTTCTTTCTTTCTTTCTTTCTTTTAGATGTCCCTCCCTGATGACATTCCTCTCATGTTAGTTCATATTAGAGTAAGCAAGACAGATTTCCCAGTTTTTGCATTATAATCAAAATATAGCTGCAAGCAGTGATACAGGGCCAAGCCCCGAAGGTGCAGCAGGCACAGCAACCACTGCTACTTCAAGCACAGCATGTACAGCAAGCATAATAATCACAACAAACTCATCAAGGCACATCACACTTAACAGTCAAAAGCTTTACAATGTGCATCTCAAAAGTTCAAAACACTTAAGATTTGGACAAGAAATTGGACAAAATTTGTAGGAGGAGTAATGCAAAAACTGTTTTCATTTACTTCAATATGGCGGACAGGCAAAATAATGGAGTCTGGATAAATGTATGAAAAAATAAGCATGGCTCATATAGGCACATATGATCAAATTAAATGAAGATTATTTTGGAATGGTCAATTGAAGTGCTTGTGAAGCGGGGATTAATACAAACTGAACATGCACAAAACTACACATGTAAATATTTAGATTTTGTTCTTATCAAGGAAGTGAATGACACTTGAAACCTGTGCAAGGGGTTCACGTTATTTGAATCCGAATACG
>NW_015510668.1:3243-5031 GCF_001515645.1 Sinocyclocheilus grahami
GATCGGGCCCTCATGGTGATGCACAATTAAGAAACTGCATGCACGGGGGAAAACAGAGTGAAACTAAGGAAGTTATTAGATGAAACAAGGGCTTGTGTATGCTGCCAAAGGAAACAACCTGTGTGCCAAGTACAGAAGATAGCTTGTCTGCTCAAAGATTTCTTAATGGATTAATACGTGGGAGCACACACAATATAGCTGAGATAGTGGACATATGGAGTACATGCAGCACTTTTATCTTCATGAACTTAATGTGTGGCTTTCTGTCTATGCTGTTTTGTGTGCATTCAGAAACTTCATTTGCCTGTGGAGTCAAATTGCAGGCAGGCATGAGTAGTATAGTAAAGCTCTGTTCATTACTGACCCAGAAGCCAGCTTCTTCAACCTTAATGTCTGTTTTGACTCATATATTATAGACTGCTGCTTGTCAAAGATTAGCAAAAATGTCAAAGTCTATGCAAGAGGCTAAAAGTTGAAGAAGAAGCCACTAGTTAATCACACACCTGAGATGTTTGTGTTTTGTAATACTCTGTGATGTTCAAACGGCTCCTTTTCTCTGAGCTGTTACTTTCCTCAGGTAGATAATACGGTATGGGACATTTCCTACTGCGGTAATGAACAGGTTAGTAAGAGGGCATCAATTAAAATAATATACTAAAAAGTCCAAATAAACAGGATATGATTCAGAAAGTCCCCACATAACTTATAAATTACAGCATTCCAGTGATATTCCTTGGGGTGTTTTGAGCTGCGACCATAAAATCTCAGTCTTATTTGAATATGTGATCAATCATTCCTCAAAACAGAGGTTTAATATATTACGCATATGAGAAGGGCTGTATTGAGCTCTGCTAGTTAGACTTTAGTTACTGTATATTATAGGTTCTTGATTTTGTCACATTATCATGTTTTTGTGTGGGATTCCATTGGACCCTGTGTGCTGGATATGTCCTCCCCAGTCTGTCCTGCTAGCAATCTGAGTGGTATTTGGATTGTTTGGAATGTTTTTGGGAATAAAAGGGCAAAATGATCTGTAGCACCGGACTTTTCACATGGCTGCATGTTTCCTGCTGTTGACTTGACAAGGATATTCAGCCATGGCTGTTTCTCCATGTACTGGCCAATGATTTACCTAAGCCCCCCGTGGGATAAGGAGGAGTCTTTTTGACTGTTTAATCTTTGCATGGTTTTTTGTCCATCTGCAGATGTGGTTTTCTTGGCTAATATCAATGGATCTCCCCATTCCATTCACAGATGAAACAAAAATAATCATTAGGCTTTTGTATACAGAAATAATCTGTTGGGCTTCTACAAAAATATAATTCTTATTTTAGGGGGCATTTCCTAGGGTTTACATAGTTTTTGCAAATCTAGATAGAACAGATTGTATGAGGTGTAAACTGTAAACAGCAGTAAAGCAAAAGCATGCTAACTTAAGCACTGCTGCTGAAAAAGAAACATTTTAAATAAGGATAAATATCTATAAAATAAAATATGCATAACTATGTAACTAGTAAAAACTGTACACCACCATTCAAAAGCTATGTACTATTTGTTGATGTTTTTGAAAGTCTCTTATGCTCACCGAGGCTGCATTTGTTTGATAAAAAAATATAGTAAGATTAGTAATATTGTAAAATATTATTACAATGTAAAATAACAGTTCTCTATTTTAATATATTTTAAGATGTAATTTATTTCTGTGATGATAAAGCTGAATTTTCAGCAGTCATTATTCCAGATTTCAGTGTCACATGATCCTTCAGAAATCATTTTAATACGCTGATT
>NW_015510668.1:9257-10418 GCF_001515645.1 Sinocyclocheilus grahami
AAGGGGGTCTGAATACTTTCCGTACCCACTGTATATTATACATATGCATGAAATAACTTTTATTTTTTAAAGAGGAAAGTATTTTTGCATGGTAGATCAGGTGACTGCTGCCATGGAAAATCTTTAATGCATCTGTTCAGGTCTCATACAGTAATTGCAGTCATGCTGGCTGGTGCTTGCTCAATCTGCATTTCAAATGCACAGCATGAGCTTTGGAAAAAAGAATGGAACATTTTGTTGGGTCTTATTTTGTTTGTCTGAGAAATTGATTGTGACGCAAGGATGATTCAGAATTTTAGCCCTCAAATTAAAATATTTTTTGGCCCCTAACAAATGGCACCCTCAGTTCTTTGCAGTTATGAGTCCACACTTTGGTCACGTAATGCATAAACTGTTGGATAACAGACCCAGCCATCAAGTTCATTCCAGTGTGGACTTCACAAAAGGTGCATTGGAGCTTCATGTTAAGCATCTTTTAAACCCTAAAGTGACAAATTGGATACCCTATAGTGCCATGGTCCAGTGGATGGTTTTGCTATTATTTTTCAGCATCAGGAAAATCAGAACTTGGTGGCAGACTATCACTGTCATTCCATTATCAAGCCCACATCCAGTTCTTTATTCATCACATAAATCATTCATTTCGCAGGGAGGTTTCCACATTGTGCTTCCATTCCTAGATATGCACAACATTTTATTTAGCCTCTGCCACATGACAGCATCTAGTCCCAGCCAGCTGGAAATGCTTGGCCCCCGTCTAGATGTTGGAATGTTTTGTGGCAGAGGTTCTGTCTCCCCTGTTGGAGCAGGCCAACCTGTAATCTGTCTGAGGTTTTGTGCTGGAGAGTCAAGGCTGCATAACACCTAAATAGCACGTTAACCTCAGATTTCTTCCCATGCTGTGGTCTACTGACGAATGCGGCAGGAAAACATCGGTGAACCCTCTGCGACTTCAGTAGGGTTCAGCATACTCCGCAAGGCTCTGTTATGACCATGTGGAAAACGCATTACAAAGTAAACTCTGAATATAGACGAGTCATTTATGCCTTGAAACAGCTTTTCGAGAAATACTTTCTTGTGGTATTTCACTGATCTGCACAAAGGACTGCATTGTATTATGTTGTTGTCTTGAATCAGACACCATGATTTGCACAGAGATAA
>NW_015510668.1:10510-11696 GCF_001515645.1 Sinocyclocheilus grahami
GATGTGCTCGCCCTGTGCCGGCGTCTACCTCTTTGAGTTTGTCAGTTGCAGTGCCTTCGTTGTCACAGGCGTCTTGCTCCTCATCTTCAGCCTGAACCTGCACACCAAAGTGCCCCATATCAACTGGAGTCTAACAGTATGTAATTCTTATCAAGATCCACACAACATTTTGCGAAATCCTTCACAACGTTAGACTTTTAAATGGATAGTTTGCCCAAAAACTGAATATTTTGTTGTAATTTATTCACCCTCATTTAATTTTCAAACCTGTGTGGCTTTGCATCCCATTGCTTAGCATGAAAAACGGACCAAAATTTGAGTCTTTTTATTTTTTATTGAATTTATTTAGTTATTGGGGTTTCATTTAATTTAATCTAATCTAATTTAATTTATTTTTAGATTTCTTCTTTAACTGTGCTTTAACTGTGCTTTTTCTGTCAGTTTCTGATGTGTATTTGTCTGAGCAACGAGAGAAAGTGTTTGCCTTGAAGACAGTTTTGCAGTGTAACTATTTTTCCTTCAATCCATTTTTTATGGCATGATATTTTAAGAAGCACTTGTGATGATAGATTATGAGAAAGCAGAAGTTATTTGTTATTTGTGTCGATCAGCTGCCTACTTAAATGGAAGAGGTTTTATGTTGCCAAGACATGCCAATAACTCTGTGCTTTTTAGAAAGTAAGCCAGTCTCTTGCGTCCAGTGCTGCTGAGGAGGAGGCCGTGCACACTGGGTTCATATTGCTCAGAATGGACCTTGAGTGCTCACAGCGCTCATTAAACCCGCTTCTAGCAAACATGAATGGCTGCTCTTGGGAGATGAATTTACTGATTCACTGAAAGATTAATAAGGCATGGTTCCCTTTGTCTCCCTGCCTACACACTCACACACACACAACAAAGCTCAGTATAATTGGACCTCAGTGCTGTGGATCTATTAGAGAGCTTATGATGGAAAAGGCTGTGGAGTTGTATTTCCAGAGCTGTGCACGTACCAAGAAAAGTAACAGCAACTCACATCCAACCATAACTATTGCGTTGCATTATGGTATACTCAAGAATATGTACTTAACCTCTCACAGACAATGAAGTGCCTCTGCCATTTTAAATTAAAATTTCAGTGTTTTCTTTAATATTTAATTTGCCCACCCTTACCAAAAAGTAGTATACTTCAAGTTTATTTTAGTAA
>NW_015510669.1:0-367 GCF_001515645.1 Sinocyclocheilus grahami
GATGATATTCGCTGTGGGTCTTCAAAGTGTTGTGGTTTTTACCTCTCCATGAGGGGTGATGCAATATTTGGCATACGGATTGAGTCGGAGACAAGGAAGAGTATTGTTCCTTACTTGACAACTACCAGCAGTGTCTTAACACAACATGACAATCCAATTCTCAATAGACATTGCCTAATACAGCAGAAAACATTTCATTCCATTTGTCTCTGATTAAAATGATTTTAAAAAGCCTGTTTTGCTGGTAGAAAAGAACACCAAGTCCAGTTCCTCTATGCTCCCCACAGGCACTCTTAAATTATAAATAGTCATAATTTTAGTCTACAGGTGCATCTCAATAAATTAGCATGTCGTGGAAAAGTTCATT
>NW_015510669.1:2032-2734 GCF_001515645.1 Sinocyclocheilus grahami
TCTGTAAAATTTTCTACCACTTTTACTAATAAATCCAACTACAAAAATTAGTTATTTGTTAATAATAAAACATTTAAGAAGTCCAATTGTTAACAATAATAATAAAAAATATATAAGTAACTAAAATATCTAGTAATAACTTGATTCTAGAGGAATCAACCTTACAGGGTTTGTCATAGTAGGGGTCTTTCTCACGCCATTGGGGGAAGAACTTGTGTATGTGGGGGGGTGGTGGTGGCGTTCAATAATAAGAAGCTTGAGACTCATTTTCGAATCGGTTCCTATGAACAGATCATTTTATACAACCGATACAGAGGTTCTTTAGGTAATTTCGTTTTTATAGTCTATGGTCATTATGTGGTCTGGGACAGCCTGGCATGTTTGCATGCCCTAAAAGGTTCCAGTAAAAACATATGTAGGCACATATTTCTTTATATGACGATATCAGGGTGTTAATTATAATTTCATGTAATCAAGTTGTTTATAGCAGCCAAGATTCAGCTCATAAATATTTAGTAAAAAAATTATTTTTTTATGTATAAAAAAAGTCCGTTTTGTTCAAACTGTCGTACAATCACATTTCTAAAAAAAATATTTAACACCTTAGTTATAACATTTTCGCTATTTGACAGAGTATTTTCCGTTGGGAAAGATCCGACTCAAAAGAACGATTCGTTCGCGAACCGGACATCGCTGGTGGTC
>NW_015510669.1:9041-10203 GCF_001515645.1 Sinocyclocheilus grahami
GAACTTTTCCACGACATTCTAATTTATTGAGATGTACCTGTACATCTTGGATGGCCTCAAGGATAAGTAAATTTTCAGCTATTTTTTTATTGGGTGAACTATTCCGTTAAACCAATAATTTTAGAAGCAAATAGTCACGGAACGGATTTAGCACAAGCTACAAACAACAAACATTTTAGTTTTTTTTTATTATTATTATTATTATAATTGTTGTTGTTGTTTTTTAATGTAGATATAGCTGATAGAACATTTTGCATATGTAATGAGACTTTTTCTGCAATTGACTGGACTTATTTTATTTTTAATTGATTTAATAAAGCAAGCCAAACCAAAAAGTTACAACTTTCCTCCACCAGGGTGCAGCCTTGATTCAGGTCTTTATGAATACAGGCAGTGTTTTAGAGTGATGACCATGGCTTTGTTCTGCGATCACATAACACAACAATATTTTCTTCATCTTATAACAGGCAGAGACGGACTTTTTTGCAAAGTGAAAATTTGAGGTAATTTAAAACACTACTCAGTTAAAGCTCTTGGAGCACACACACACACACAAAAGAGGAAATGGCCCTGGGAAGTTCTGTAATGAGATGAACGATTAAAACATCAATACTTGGCAACCCTTAAAGCCAGAGATGTTAAATGACACACGAAAAACCTAATTCATTTATAATATAGAAGCTGACCTGCATACGGTCCATTTGAAGCATCAAGCAACCTGTGCTTGAAGGTCGAGATGACTAAACAGACTACAGGACACAATGAAAGGACTGAAGTCATGTTTCATAGTGACATCTCATGGATCAATGTAGCAGCAAATAATCCATGTCTGGACCACCTGAGGCACAAGAGCTGATTTACAAGGATGTGCAGGTCAAAGGCTACACTTGATAGAACAATAATGAGGGTCTGTAGGTGGTCGTCCTCTTGTATCTGACAACCAGGATGATGACAGTAGGAATCTATATTCCAACATTTAAAGAGAAAAATAGTGGGCATTTATGTGTATCATGTTTTATCAATTCACCTCTTTCATGAAAATAAATATTACAGGATGATAATGTTTCTATAAATAAATACATAAAAAGGAAAGCATTTGCCTTGAACACCAGTCTGTGAATTTTTATATTTACTGATATGATGATACTGTTTTCTATAATTT
>NW_015510669.1:10560-11687 GCF_001515645.1 Sinocyclocheilus grahami
AAAAAAAACACTCCAAAGTTCACTTTAATTATGATATTGTGATGAAAACTAACATGAATTCCATCTTTTAAACTTATACGTTTAATACTAATATACTGAGATGATGCGACCCAGCTCATTTGTTAAATACATCTAAACCTGCACCATTTATTGGTGTCTCTTTTCATAGTATGCCATTACACTCTTTACATCCATGTTCACTCTTTATCACTCATTCACTCATGTACTGGAGATAAATATGGAGTCTAAAACAAAAAATCTGTGGGTTTATTGTCCATTTCTTCATGTGTGTGTCCTCCATCAAACACTGCCTGTCTGAATCAGCCCCTCGTTTACAATGGATCCTCTATCTTTGCTTTCCTTTCCATCATTTCTCCCTTGTACAATATTTACCTCAAGTGGGAACAAATAGATGTTTTTTTCTGCTCAACAGAAAAGCAACCTGCGGTGTGGTGAAAGAGACCTTATCTCTCATTCCTATTTTCCCCCAGTGAGCTTTTCAATTAGGTAATTACAGTCATGTGAAAGGAGACTCGGCAGAGAGCCCCGCTACATTGTGGGAGCACCTGTCCCCCACAGACGCTAATTACCTGGCACGTGAACCGTCCCCATTGTGTAGGCGCTCGGAGGGGTCCAAGTCTGCAGGAAGTGCAAACCCAGCCAACGTGGCGTCTAATCAATGGGCGAGCGGTGGCTGTGAAACAGGTACACAGGAAGAGAAATAAATGTGTGGGATGCTTTTTCTCACTTACTTATTTATGCATTTGTTACGAACAAACCGTGAAGCTTAGAAACTTGTGGTGTAAGTTTTAGTTCGATGTCAAAAATATTGATACTTCTATATTAATTTGATAATAAGTCAGTGATTCTGAACCTTTTTGACTCTAATGCCCCTGATAACGAGCAACAATATTCAAAAGCCCCCTAGCCCTAGTTTTCTTTTAAAACTTACATTTGGCACTCCTAGTTTCTGCAAATAAAAAAGTAACTAAAATAATTACAACTAAAGAAATTGCATTTCATAATTCCAGTTGTTTTAGAAGCTGAAAGTTCTTCAGGGATCCCACTTTTTTATCAAACATTTACATTATTCTTCCAGTAGTTTGCAATTTACTTAAGGATTAAAA
>NW_015510670.1:0-794 GCF_001515645.1 Sinocyclocheilus grahami
TTTGCTCATATTTACCAAGGGTGCCAATATTAGTGGAGGGCACTGCATTTGTTTTAATAGTATGCATTACTGTGCAGAATGCAAGCAGTATGCTAGTATTCAATTCTCAACAACATTTCTTCTCACACAGAAACCGATGGAGAAGCCACTGTCCCCTCGAGAGTCTGGTCAGTTTGTGGCAGAGTGCAGTCGAGATGTTTTCGTGGCTGAAGATGGAGTCAAACGTGTGGCGCAGATGATCTATGATCTCCGTGAGAGCGAGGAGTTCACAGCCAGCGGCTGGAAGAAGATGAATCCTCTGGCCCCTCCGCCAGACTCAGACGAAGCCATCAACTGGGTGTTTGTGACCGACACCATGAACTTCTCCTTCTGGCCTGAGAGGGAGGAAGAGCAGTGTGAGGTGGTGTGTAGAGGAAACACCTATCGAGGGTACATGTCTCTCTGTGCTGCTGTGACCAGAGCTGTGGATGAAGGTGATTGGATTTCTGTCTCTCCTTCTCATTTGATCAGAACATTATTTCGGTCATGACAACTCTCGGAGGGATTAGTATGGTAATGTACATGACAATGTTAATGTATTTGTTCTTGGTGGAATAGATCTGCCACGCTGCTGCTGCGGCAGAGCAAGTACTGAGATACATTACTGCCAATACATCCACAAAATGCTGCTGTGAGCATGGAAGAAATACTGCTGCTGCATATATAACATGCATGAAATAACCCCCCCATTGCATACATGAATCACCTCGTAGCAGCTCTATACAGGTGGAGCTGGGGAAGGTGGAGGGTTTCTG
>NW_015510670.1:1229-2906 GCF_001515645.1 Sinocyclocheilus grahami
AAGAGCGTCACCAGGCCCTGACAGAGGCCGGCCGAGTGCTCATGGTGCATGGCGGATCCTTCCGGATATTCATGAGTCGCAGTGAGAATGATGCAGAGAAGATGGTGAAGTACATTGTGGAGAATATACCGTCATACAGAGACGAAGCCATGTACGAGGTAAAAATATTCACGTACGATTTCAGTTTAGCCTTTTAAAGGCAGGGCAGGTGATTTAGACACTTTATGTTGTGCTGATTGAAAGTCTCTACACCTGGTAGCAATCAATAAGTTAGGTTGTCTAAATGTATTTATATGTATTTCTATTGTCTGTGGAAGGCACAGGACCATCAAATGTTTGTCCAATCATATTCCTCTGTCCGAGGGCTACGATAGGCTGTTTTACCTGCCTGTCAGTGTATGCATTTGCATACCTCCATGTGACCCTGTTCACACAGACATGATACGTCATCAGAGCATTCATTACACTACTGCAGAACGAGCGAGAATGGAAGGCGTTATTATTGTAATATTATGCGCTTCATACTGTATTGTTTTCTCGCCGTTGAATGAGACATGAGGTAACCTGACAGCGTTGCATTTATTCGTCTCTTATCGTGTCGCTGCTTAGCCTCTGGTCTGCCTGAGTGCGTTCATGTGTTTTGAAGGAGGTGTGGCTTTGGAGAGTGATTTGCAGGAAAGGTGGGATCTTATGCTTTCAAAGCTAGCTTGCTATTGCTAGCCTCTCCAAAATCGCCTACCCTGCCTTTAAAGGATGGATTCAGATTAGAACTAGCTCAGCTTTAATAATAAGTGCGCTTAATTGTATTGAATGTGCATTTGGTGTGTACTTCAAATTAGGGCTGTGCAAAAAATCGAGAGCGATTTTCATGCGCAGCTGGTCAGTAAAGCCGCTCCTGTGATTAGTGGTAAATCTCCAGAGCTGTAGTTCACTGACAAGCTACACAAAATCGCAGGCGATTCATTTTGAACGCAATTTTGTGTAGCTTGTCAGTGAACTACGGCTCTGTGTAGTAAATGCCGCTCCATCTGAAAGCACGTGCTGGAGATTTACTACTAATCACAGGAGCGGCTGTACTGACGAGATGCACATGAAAATCACATTCGATTTTTTGCACAGCCCTACTTCAAATCTTTAAAAGTAGATTTATAAAATTTACAAAATTTTAACATTTAAAAATGTAAAATGCCACTTAAGTGTACAGATCAATAAGTTCAAAAGCAGTACATTCAGCAGTACACTTGAACTATATTTCAAAGACAATATAATTAAATATGAAATTACATATAAAGATGTACTACATAAGTCAGTCAAAAAAGCACTTTTAAGTTCAACTTAATATATTTATTAAAAATGTAAACTACAATGCATTTTTAGTAAGCAATTTACATGCTTACTTAAGTCCTACTTAAAGGGATAGTTCACCCCAAAATTACAATTTTACGTTAATTTATTCACTCTCAGGCCATCCAAGATGCAGGTGATTTTTTGTTTCTCTTCAGTAGAACAGTAAAGAAGATTTTTAGCTGAAATCGTGGTCTTTGCTGGTTCATAAAATGCAAGTCAGCATCCATCTTTGAGAATTAAAAAAAAGAAGCATATCAAGGAACACAAAATTAATACCCATGGCTCCTGGCGATATATTAAGGTCTTATGAAGCGAAACAATCGGTCTGTG
>NW_015510670.1:8745-9619 GCF_001515645.1 Sinocyclocheilus grahami
CTCTCGCCTTGTGTCCGCGCAGGCCGCCGTACTCTCGCCTTGTGTTTGCTGCTTCTACTCGCTCGAAGCCGAGGGTACCCACAGTCCTAAACAGGTGAAGGTGTGTAGCTCGTTTTAACGGCGCCTTACAGGAGTGTGCTGACTAGCATAACACACGCTCAGCGTTAGCACGCGTTTGCTAACTTGCTTGTGTTCAGCGCTGGCGAGCTAAACAAGTCTAAGCTAGCGACGCTTTGGGTATCAAATGGTGCGAAACTGTAGGATGTCTAGGCAGTTTGTGTTTTAAAAAAAGCATAAACTATATAACGACTAATGTATCGGAGCTGTTCTTGTTGTCCACCAATACAGCAACAATCGGTTATTACTACACCTTGCTCATGTTGTGAAGTGCTTCTAACTCTACAGCTAACAGATTTCAGGATTTTTCAATGCAAATGAACGCTGGTTTTACTTGTTTCTGTCAGTTCGTTATGCTAGCAGATATGTTTTCCTAGCACTGATTTTTGAATGCTACGAATCAGTGTTACACCAGCACTAACCTGATAGACGTCTGCATTACATCTGCAATACGTCTAAAGGACGTTTCCTTTTAGATGTCTCATAGACGTTTATTAGACGTCTTTAAGATGTTTATGATTTAGAATGTACCTAAAGCTGACCTCCTGCAGTCAGATGTTTGTCCACAGCAGATGCTTTCCAGATCAAGCGATGTTCAACAGACGTCCTGCAGACGCACCTGTGCTCTCTGAGAGTGACTCATTCAGGGATTGCGTGTGTGATGTGTTTGGGGGATCGTGTGCTTGATTGCAGGTTCAGGATGGCATCAGCAGTGATCTCGGTGCCCACCACGGCGTCCCGCTTCGCTCTGCTGCAG
>NW_015510670.1:11041-11683 GCF_001515645.1 Sinocyclocheilus grahami
TCCCTCAGAAGTCAACAGCACCTCCCACCACGCTCACGCTGCAGGATTTAGCCAGTGATCTGATCAACCCGGCAGCGGTGCAGCACGGCTCCAAGCCCCAGGAGAGCTGGCAGGACTGGAAACAGAGAGATGAACAGGTAAACCTTCTCACTAAACCTCAGAATTTACTTTCACTCGGCCCATTTCTCTCCGGCTTTATGCAAACATCTTCATGCTTGTGTTTGTCCCAGCTGACCAGTGACTTGTATGAGGCGGATCTGGAGAAGGCCTTGATGCTCAGTAAACTGGAATTTGAGCAACATAAAAAGGTACCATACTAAGAGAAGATTAAATTTAACGACTCTAAAAAATGCCATGTGGTGTAACCATCAAGTTAAAAGTAATGACATCTTAATCAAATGTTTTAAATATTTTCATTTACTAAAAAAGAAAAACAAACTAGTTATTTATTAATTCATACCATTCAGGTTTACTTTTTATCTGAACTGTCCTTATCTTCTCATAAAAAGGTCAAATTATCTAATATTTTAAGATTCTTTGCACCCAGTCTCCAGTCCAGGAGCCTATATACAGTCAAACAACATTTCTCACATTATTAGTTTATTCGCTATAGTTTAGAAAATGGTAATAAAATATGTCAAG
>NW_015510671.1:0-251 GCF_001515645.1 Sinocyclocheilus grahami
AATTTTTATTTGTTGCATACACAACAACAGCACAATGAAATGAGTTATAGAAACATTTGATTATATGCATGCAGTGTACGTAAGTGTTACAAGGAATATTTCATCCAAAAATGAAAATTTGCTGGAAATAGGCTTACCCTCTGGTAATCCAAGATATAGATGAGTTTGTTTCTTCAGCAGATTAGGAGAAATGTAGTATCACATCACAATGGATGCTCTGCAGAGAATGGGTGCCGTCAGAATGAGAGTCC
>NW_015510671.1:361-1265 GCF_001515645.1 Sinocyclocheilus grahami
CCCATTCACTGCAGAGCATCCATTGCTGAGACACTGATGCAATTCATCCAAATCTGATGAAGACACAAACTCATCTTTATCTTGGATGACCTGAGGGTGAGTAAATCTGAGTAAATAGTTCTGGGGGAACTATTCCCTTAAAGGAACAACTTGTTCGTGGCTATTTTTACTCACTACTGTACTGAACCCGGTCATATGCAGATTGTACATTCATAACATATTTAACATGCAACCGTTGCAAACATCATGCTCTAGTGGCTATATTGAGCACAAGACTGTAAAACACTCTACTTGATCCATTCACCCAAATTCAAAGGAATCAAATAACCCACTTTTAATTATCTACCGTGTCATGTACCACCTAAACTCAGTGTATTAATGATCAGCTCCATCATCAGCGCTTGTCATGATGAAACTAATTTTTATTCTGAAATCTGACACCACTTTAATCATTATGTACAAGGGTGACAAAACAACATCCATTTAGTCACAGGTTTATTGTAACGTACAGTATCTGGTGAAATACAAAAGAATATTTTAAATGAATGCAAACAAGTATTTCTGTCAATTCTAATGAGTTACAGAGTCACGTGGCAGCTGGTGGGGTTAAAAATAGCCGGGTCAAGAGCCCTGGTTACACGGGCTAGTTTAGTTACAGTTGACACTTATAAGAGCTGCTTCTGATTCCAGATGCTTATTTGACAGAGAACTGCCAGACGGGTAAGCAAGACATTTTTATTAATCATTTATGCACAGAAATACACTTTTATGATGACAGGACAGCAGTATTAGATGCAGTGCACTCTTGAAATTACAATTAATATCGCTAGGAATAAACACAATATTATTGCTTTTAAATATAGCATGAAAGTACAATCCAGTAATGCTATTTTAGAATTAATAA
>NW_015510671.1:1936-3449 GCF_001515645.1 Sinocyclocheilus grahami
TTTCATTGAGCTTCACTGTTTACAACATATATTTAGCATATATTTTTGGCCACATAAAATATACTTTTTGCCATATGGGGTTTGTTGATAGTTAACCAATTTGTTTATGTAATTGTATTTAACCAATTCCATTCCATATACTTTTGTAATATCTATGAACATGCTATTGCCACACTCATGCCATGTCAGAATTACTGTAATTATTAGTTTCCTGCTTGGAAAAAACTTTCTCACACTGATAATTACAAGCTGTTCATTGATGCATTTTGAGCGTTGCCATAGAAAAGAATAAATTCTGAAGAAGACAAGAACAGCTCTCTGAGTCATCTCATAATTACTGTAACTCTAATATTGCATGAATGCAGTTTGATCCCAACTGCCTCTCTGCCTATTCTGTTTGCACATAATAAGGCCATTCAGAACGATAATGAGCTTGTGGTCGCGTCAACTTTAATTGCCTTAATTGTGTAAATATCAATTTTAATAACAGCAGCCATCTTTAAATAATCTGTTAAAACAAAAGAAACACACATTTCATAATTAACGAGAAGTCTTTTCGTTTGTTGTCCGTACCAATTAAACTTTTCATAGAATCAATCAGGATTGGAAGGCGCGCATGTCCTCCAAGATAAAACCCCCTAAAAGACTGGAGAGAAAAGCAAAGCTTCCTGAAGAATCGACTCTTGATGCACACAAGGCTAAAAAGACGCACCTTGGCAGGCCTCAAGGCTTCCAGAGCAATCGGATTCAAAGGCAGGTGGACTCGACAAAGACTACAAAAGCCAATAAACAGGCCCTGTTACGTCAGCTCAATGAAAGCTGCCCGGGGTTGATGGTGTGGGCGAAGTCTTGGAAGTTTTCGCAACTTTTGCCGCAACCTGAAGAAAGTCCTTGTGCGTTCGACTGGGGGCAGTCATGGAAGTTTCTCAATTTTCAGCCAAGCACTGATGGAAAACCATGGTTTGATCTTGGGTTTGATGCCAACAACGATATGAGCTCCAATTACATGTTTCTATGGGAGAAACTCAGCAAAGCTTTAGACACCGAACACATTAAACAAGACCTGGTCACTCCAGAATGGGAAAAGTCTTGGATATTTAGTCAGAAAAGAAAAGAGTGTCACGAAAACACAAATAAAAGTGATTGCAACAAATTTTACAATCAAAATGAGGAAATCGCATCAGACTGGAATGAGTCCTGGAAGTCAACGAAGCCTGTAAAAGAAGTAGATGTTAAATATGATTTAATTCAACCCACAGCTAATGAGGAAAATCAACCATGGAATAATTCTTGGATGCACTTTAAAAAGCAGCTTCATATGAAATCTAAAGCTACAGATAATTCAGCTTGGAGTGAATCTTGGAGAGTTGCGAAAACCATATCAGAAAAGGAGACGAAATCAATCCAATCTCAAGCGATGGAGCCTGAGGAGCTGCATCCCAACATCTGCAACGTGATAATGAATGTGTCTAGAGAGATGAAGCACACAATTCCACAGAGCTCTCAGTTTGGT
>NW_015510671.1:4615-5197 GCF_001515645.1 Sinocyclocheilus grahami
ACTCGAAACAAAGGAAGGATGAGGATGAATCTGTGATAATGACAAAGACCATAAAGATAAGAAAGCATATGTACTCAGATATAGATCAGCAGAAACCACAAATGAAGAGATGGAGTGATGCATGTAAAATAGCAAAGACGCAACCACGAGCAAAGCGTAACGTTCAATCCAAACCTGGCAACGTGGAAGATGAAGATGAAGAAATGTTTGCAGAATGGATGGAATCTTGGAAATTCTCAAATCATTTAAAAACTTGTGAGCCTGCAAATGCATCTCTGAGCAATTGGAAAAAGTCTTGGAAGTTTCTCCTTGATCCGAATATAACAATGAACGGCCCAAAATCTAGCAAGATTCGGTGAGACTTTGCAAGTCAGGTTTTAAGAGTATGTCTTTCATTTCAAATAAATGACAAGTGATGTTTTTAAGACTTCTACAGATTCACCCCAGAATAAAGATGTGTGTCCTGTGCAGACAATTACATTTCTTCTTATCTATTGTGTCCAAGTACAACAAACCATAACAACATATCATTATTTCTGATGCAGTCACGCTGACAGCTGAGAACTGCGGCTCTAGTTTAAC
>NW_015510671.1:6320-7269 GCF_001515645.1 Sinocyclocheilus grahami
TCCCGTCTCTGCCCTTTCAGAAACACATTTAAAATCTCTCCTGTGCTTGTGCTTCTCTAAATGACGACCAGAATCCAAGGCGCTTCGTGTAGATTTAGTTCAGCGTGTTGCATGCTGTGCCATCTTGTAGTTAAAATTAAAATTAAACACGTAAAATGAAAGGTCAAAGCTTAATGTGACCCACCCTGCCTTAATGCAGTTTCTTTTTTGAAGGCCAATTAAAGCCTAATGTCTGTTCTTTTGAAAGTCATGAAGTAGTAATTCGACAAATATGCCGCCCAGAGTTATTTCAGTAGTATTATATATTATGGTATTTGCTTTTATTTTTATATATTCAGTTTTCTTTTTAATTTACTTAATTTATTTTTCATTTGATGTAATATTAGCAACAGGCTACATTCTTCGTAAATTCAAAAGTAACAAGATGTATAATATTCTTAATAGCACTAATAATTCAATTAATTGTACAATTACAATTATGTACAATCTAAGTTATCCATCCGTCCATCCAGGATAGTTTTTCATAGAATGTTTATATTTTATTTCACTTTAGCTTCATTTCAATTATTGGAAATCATTTGTAATAGTTTTAATTTTAGTTACCAATAGTAAAAACACCATTGTATTTGTGGCTATATTAGTTGGTAGAAGCATCATTCAGTTTTTATTGGCTGAAGATCACATACTGTGACGGTCCTCGCTCTCTAGGACAGAAATAAAGCGAAAGCGCCATCAGATACATATTTACAGGCGACCCCGTGTGTTTGTCGACGGCTCGCTGTAATTTCAAGCACGTATTTGCCTGGCATGGTTGCGGTTGTTATGGCAGGAGCAGGGCTGTCTACCCCACACGCATCGCTCCAGAGGCCTTCTGGAAACGCTGCAGTAAAATTAATGAGCGGAGGGCCTGACACCAAATTATGGAGGGTGGGTAGTGTGGATGTCTCAG
>NW_015510671.1:7459-10066 GCF_001515645.1 Sinocyclocheilus grahami
GAAAGAATTGCTTATAAATTGGAAAGAGCGGGACCAGTGTACACACTTTATTCTAGTAAATGTTTCTCACATTTAGCCTACAAACCATAACTAGAAAAAACATGTTCAACTTATTGCATAACAAATAATTAAACTTTTATAGTAGAGCATATTGTCACAATTAGAATATGCCATTAAACGGCTAATTAGAGGCTTTAACTTAAAAACAAAACAAAACAAATGCAAATATGTATTTATGGCAAACCTAAAAGTAACAAGATATAAAATAGTCTTAATAAAGATAATCATTCTTGGTAAATTCAGAAGTAACAAGATTTTTTATGTTCTTAATAGCAACAATATTTCAATGAATTGTATACAATTCATTGTACAGTTACAAGTTAACAATAATATTTTTACAATAATATTTAAACAAAATAAAAATAGATATAAAAAATTATAAAATAACAATGAGATACAATCTTTCAATTTGATAAACATTCTAATATTTTACATTTTTGTTTTAGTAATAATTTAATTAATTGTAACAATATTTTCACAAATAAAATAAAATTTGATAGATAAAAAAAATATTACAGTTATATACAATCTTTCAATTTGATATGTAGTAAAAATTCTAAAAATTATATTTGAGTCTGTTTTAGTCATTTAGTTGTGGGCTTTTTTTTTTTTTTTTTTTGGTTTCCTATTTAGATTTAATTTAATTCATATTTCCCTTTTAGTCATTTTTCAACTTTATTAAAGGGATAGTTCACCCAAAAATTTAAATGTGATGTTTATCTGCTTACCCCCAGGGCATCCAAGATGAAGGTGACTTTGTTTCTTCAGTAGAACACTTATGATGATTTTTAACTTTAACCGTTGCAGTCTATCAGTCGTATAATGCATGGTAATGGTAATAAAATCTGTGAGAGTAAAAAAAACATGCACAGACAAATCCAAATTAAACCCTGCAGCTCGTGCCGACACATTGACATTGATAAGACACGAAACGATCGGTTTGTGCCAGAAACTGAACAGTATTTATATAATTTTTTTCCTCTAATACACCACTATGTCCAACTGTCTTTGGGCGCGCACGGCATCCGGTGCGTGAGGTGTGTACGCGCTCTGGCGTAGTTTACACAAGCGCCGGAAGTGATCTCTCGCGCGTGTACGTCACTCATTGTTTACACAGTGCACAGGCATTGTAGGTACGATGGCTAATCAAAATGGTACTTACTTGCGCTTATCCGGATTGTTCAAACCGACTTAAAACTAAAAGATTACGTTCTCTCGCGCAAACTCATTCGGGAGTGGTGACTTGCACGTATTCCCAACTTCTGAGCCTGCTCGCCTGAAGTTATGCTTGATTGCTCTTCGGCTGGATATCAACACAGCCATTAACGTAAACTACGCCAGAGCACGTACACACCTCACGCACCGGGTGCCGTGCGCACGCCCAAAGACAGTTGGACATAGTGGTGTATTAGAGGGAAAAATTATATAAATATTGTTCGGTTTCTGGCACAAACCGAACGTTTCGTGTCTTAGGACATCAATGTGTCGTCACGAGCCGCAGGGTTTAATTTGGATTTGTCTGTGCATGTTTTTTTTACTCTCATAGATTTCTTACCATTGCCATGCATTATACGACTGACAGACTGCAACGGTTAAAGTTAAAAATCATAAAATGTGTTCTACTGAAGAAACAAAGTCACCTACATCTTGGATGCCCTGGGGGTAAGCAGATAAACATCACATTTTCATTTTTGGGTGAACTATCCCTTTAACAATCATCCAGAACACCACTCTTTTGACATTCAAGAAAAATACTCATGCTGTCTAGCCTCAGTCTCCTCTATATTCAAAAAGAACACATGATGAAATATATTAAAATGCATTCATACGAGACAAATGATAAGCAGTGAGATGTTTTAGTATTTGCAGTAGTGCCACGGGTCTCAAGAGAAAAAAAAATCCTCAAAAACATAATACCCCAATATGCAGCTCCACAATCCTTTATTTATCTCTGAGGAATAGAGTTGAAGTCTAATCCTGGAAGAGATTTAACATAATACGCCTTTTAAAGCTCCCGCAGGTGTGTTTGTTAAAGCTAAAGCTTCTGAGCACCAATCATTTTTACTCATTTTCATAATGCCAGTGGTCACCAGTTGATCAGACAGTGAGATTCATTTCGGTTCTGCATTGACTGCGTGAAACTGGGATTAAATTGGTAGACTGGATATAAATGAGTCAATATTAGGTTTAGCTGTATTATATTATGGACTAAAAACTTTAGTCACTTTCTGCTTCATAGCAAAGCAAACATTTGAAAATAACAACCGAAACACTATAGTGAATTAGTGGACTTTGTAAGTGAACTTCATATTTAACTGAAAAATAATTTTTGACTGTTTTAGATTTGTTAACGTCAATAACCCTGGGCCAAACAATCATCTAGTCCTTCTATCAGGTTTCACAGCAGGTTCTTATCAAGCTGGTCTTGCTCTGTTTTCATGTTAGCAGGTTCCTGCGCCGGGTGTACGGGAGCATCGGTAATGATGCAGCCACATTCGGCTCGCTTGTCTCCAGCGTACAAGACCTGTTGACCCCCAACCCAGATAT
>NW_015510671.1:10427-11683 GCF_001515645.1 Sinocyclocheilus grahami
CACGATGCTAATGCGGCTCTACCCAAAATATTCATAACATAAACCACAGAATCATTGTTTGCCACAGCTGATGGGTACTTGAAGGTTTTTCGAGGGCTTTCAGGAAAGCAAACTGTGAAGCGTGAAATTTTTTAGCTGAATGATCACTGTTTGTTCACCTGCAAGAAAATATATGAGAATATATGAGAATCTGCTACATGACAACAAATGGCATCTTACATTATGAAATTAATTTCTCATTAAATCATTATGGTTTAGCATTTTTTCATTTACTTTCTGGGAAAGAAAAACTCACACTGAAGTAGTTTACAAATGTGAAGACGCTGAAAGTTGAATGACTTCATAAGAAACGTGTGTTCATAATTAAGATAATACACTAAAATAATATGGTAAGACACACCAATTTGCAGTATTAAGCAGCAAAACTTTTGTACAGCTAAAAATAGCTGGAAGCAAATAAAACCAGAAGCCAGACCCATAAAATTTACAAATGGCCGCTCTCATTTTTACGTGAAGAAGGTGGATAAACGTTTCATTATACATGATGGACAGTCTAAACAGCCAATGAGGAATGGGGGTTGTCTCCCGCTGACCAATCAGGCGCGAGTACAGCAATCGTCTGATTAGTATGCAAACGCCGTGCACTTGTTACCCGGATTACTCGCCAAAATGGCCGTTTGCCATCTTAAAAATGTCTGCCATCCAAACTAGGAAATGTCAGGTAAAAAATGTTTTTTCATAAGCACCAAGGTTTTCCATTTCTTTTTAAGGCGTTTCTCCAGTCATCCGAGAGACTTCTTGATGTGTATGTTTGTGGGAGACCCTGTGTTGACCCCATTCAGACTAAAGCTTGTAATGGTTGTTGGAATTGCCTCCTTGAATGTGTGAATTGGGGTGAAACTGTCAGGGTAAAAATGGCTTTGTAAGTAGCTGACAAACGATCCAGGAATGGTTATGTGAATTCATAATCATAACACGCGGCGGGTTGCAGGTCACGCACTTCGGCGGACTGTAGTTTATAAAAAATTATATACAGAGTCATATTTGAGGCTGTGTTGTGTTATCGTTGGCTATTATTATTTGTATATTTGTTGGGAATCCTTCATGCATTTCATCTACAATATTTATAGTTGTCATTGTAATGATGAATGAGTTTTATATCATACTTGCAACCGGGTGCCGTTAAATGGTGTTTACGCATGCGCACTGGAGTGTGTTTAAAGGGGTCATATGATGCAATTTCAAGTTTTCCTTTC
>NW_015510672.1:0-1770 GCF_001515645.1 Sinocyclocheilus grahami
AGATAACGCTTTAAAAATGGCTACATGTGACCTTACATGTTCAAGTATATTAACTTGAACATGTATATTAACTATAGTAAACTAACTTCAGAAGGTTCATTTGTGACTGCACTAATAGAGCCAGAAAATGTCTTTTATTTGTAATATTTCATGGTCAAGTACTTCAATGTAAATGCGTTTAAATTCCTTATATTCTTTCATATTTTATCCTTTAACAAAAGAGTTTTGAATCTCGCTGGCTCTCTCGTGTGAAGTGAATCACACTTGCTTTGTGTTGCAAGGCATGTGATTGGCTGTTCGCTACTGATATATCACTCATTCATGTGCACGTGCTCCCCAAACTCAGGATCAAGGCCCGAGTTGACAAAGAAAGTTGATGATCAGCATCATGGTACCAATTAAGCCGGATTATACTGTAACTCTGAATTTGTTCACCTACCATCATGGTACAGGCCCCTGTTCTTTCCAACAACAAAGCACTTGAACACGATAAACTCGGAATTACAACTTCAGAAGTGGGAAGTAGGAAGTTTCAGATAGCATGTGAAGGCAGCACAATCCCATGACCTTGGCATTAGTCTCATTTGAAATTCAAATCAGTTCGTTTTGAATGTAGACCAGCAGGTAAATTCATTATTGTTCTTTAATTGTATAAAAACTAATTATTGTTCTAAGCTGATGTGCATTATTATCAGCAGTCACTTTCCATTGTGCTTTTAGTGTTGAAAGGGTGTTGATGTCATAGCAAGTTAGAGAGCTTTTCTAACTGTTGTGATCACTGGTGATCAGTTCTTCTCATCTTAAACAATGTCATGATACTGGTTGAGATTAAAGAAGTTAAAGGAACTTGTATTTTTTTTCTTTTTCTGCAGTTGCTGCTTCATCTGTGCCTTTTTTGTGCTGATAAACAAAGGTGAGCACAAAAGCGACATTCAAAAGTTACTTTTATACCACATGTATAAATGCCAGACTGTGTTTACAATTAAAGTTTGTGTGATTTCAGTGTGTCTGCAGGTCCCAATAGAGGGTTTTATTGGTGGTTCTGTTGTTCTGCCGTGTTCTTCAGCTGAACATGATCTTAAACTTCAAGATATTAATGTGCTTTGGAGGGACAAAGGCAGTGAAACCGTTTATGATATAATTAAAGGTAAAGATTCAGTAGAGCGACAGAACCCACGATACAAGAACAGAGCTGAAACTTTCCCTGAGGAGTATGAGAGAGGAAACTTCTCCCTCAAACTCATCAATCTTAATCACACTGATTCAGGAGAGTTCAGCTGCTTCATCACACACTCATCTGATTCTAAACAGGAGACTGTATGGCTGTTCATTAATGGTGCGTAAAAATAGTTAATTTATGTTTGAAGTTTTAAAGGTGCAGTATGTAGCATTGACAGCTAGCGGTTGAAATGGGTACTTCAGTCCAAATTAAGAATATTGGAGAGATTTGTTTCTCCCATCCCCTCTTCCTCAGACTCAACACTCACGTGGGTTGGCAGATTGAGGAAACGCAACAGGAAAAAGTGCAATTGGCAATGGAAGGCGACGTATGTTGATGAGTTGATTTGCCTCTGGTCAAAGAGCTTTTTTAGATGGATGCCAAGGCATTTTAGGTGGGGCAGAATCTGTGATCTTTGATCCAGTTTGTTTGCTCCCATGGCTGTATTATGCTGTGTTTTCGACCAATTGGCAACCTTGGCTGTCAAAATACTATTGGATAAACTGTGAGTGGGCTGAATCACAAAGCCCAAAACAAAAACAGACATTCTG
>NW_015510672.1:2001-3051 GCF_001515645.1 Sinocyclocheilus grahami
TCTCTCTCTCTCTCTCTCTCTCTGAACATTTGTTTTGTTGCAGATTCAACAGCAGAAAAAGGAAACAAATCTACTAAACAAGAAAACCAAGAACCAGGAACACAATCAGACTGGATAACGATATTATTGATCTGTGTTGGCACTATATTAATTCTATTATTTGCCGTGTTTATTGCCCGTTTCATAATTCGCAGGATAACAACTCAAGCTCCATATATAGGAGGAACAGTGGCAAACTAAAGGGTCTGTGGCACACTGCAAGTGTCAGCAGCATCTGAGCAGCCTGTATTTTCCAGCACCCATGCTAACAAATGAGTGTTCACATCAGAAGCAGGAGTGGCATGTCACGTACAATCACATTTTCTGTTGCAGATTATCTCTCTTGATATACTCTTGCTGAAAACAATGTGCACTGTTTGTTCTTATTGTATTCTTATTGAGATCTTGAAACAGGAACATTTTTGTTGTCAATTCTGTATGTTGCTGCCTTAACAGTTCTGTACCACAAGTGTTTGAACGAATAAATGTATTTTGTATTATGTATTTCTTGTAAGTTAACATTAGAACTACACATTTACCAAACCTCATTCATTATTTACTGATTACACATGAGCCAATTTAATTATTTCAGTTTACACTCAAGGTAAAACATGGTGCTCATGGTTGAGATAATAATAATTATAAAATTTAAAAGTTTTTAGTGTCTTAAAAATGAACAAGATGCTATAATAAATCCCAGTCTGTTTTTTGTCAGGCACATTTCTGATATTAATACTGATAGATATTGTTTCTTTGTCAGATTTGATTTTAGATGTGACCTTTGTTTTGTTTTTAGACATGTAAAACTTTCTTTTCTTTTATGAGCAGTTGTACACTGCTGTTCAAACGTTTGAGATGTTTGTTGATGTTTTTAAAGTTTTTATGCTCATCAAGCCTGCCTTTATTTGATCAAAAAGAAGAAAAATAAAAATAGTGAAATATTGCTATTTAAATAATGTTTTTCTATTTAATATACTTTAAAATATAATTTATTCCTATGATGCAAAGCTG
>NW_015510672.1:9283-11691 GCF_001515645.1 Sinocyclocheilus grahami
GAGTAACACTGAATACATCGTTCCTATGGCAACTGTCAACTGGGTGGGAGATATTAGACAGCAAGCGAACAGTCAGTTCTTGAATATCATGTGCTGGAAGCAGGAAAATGCCGAAGTGAAAAGCTATGAGTGACTAAAATAGTGATGGCTAGAAGACTGGGTCAGAGCATCTCCAAAAAGACTAGCTAGTCAAAGCCTGACTAACCCGTCTGGTCCAATCACAAAGAAGAGCCACTGTAGCTCAAACTATTGACAAACTTAATGCTAGAAAGGTGTCAGAACACACAGTACATCACAGTTTTCAACGAATGGGGCTGCGTAGCCACAGACTGGTCAGAGTGCCCATGCTGATTCCTGTCCACCACCAAAAGTGCCAACAAAGGGGCATGAGAATCAGACTGGACCATGGAGCATGGAAGAAGGCTGCCTGGTCTGATGAATCATGGTGGAGGCAGTTTTGCTCTGGCCAATGTTCTGCTGGGAAACCTTTGGATCTGGCATTAATGTCAATGCTATACCTTGACACCTACCTTTGGCAACTCACTTACCTGCAAACCATGTACACTCCATGACAATGGTGTTGCCTGATGGCAGTGGCCTCTTTCACTTGAGAGTGTGTGAACCTGACAGGAAGTCAGTGCACAAGACTGTCCCAGGACGGAAAAATGCCAAAGTGCAGTACACATAATGAACACTAAATCTGCATCTCTAAACTGCTTTGAAGTGGTAGGCTATTTGAGGCTTTTGCAACATGTCTATGAAAACGTTCTAGTGCAATTTAAATATTACATATATAACTTAGTAAAATGTAAAATGTCTTCTCTGTGTATGCATCACTGTGTAATGTAGCCTGCTAAGTTTCCGCCTTGCCTCTTGTGGTAGCTAAAGGGGCTGAACCATGTTAACCAGCCAAACCTTGATCAGTTGATCAGAACCTTTTCTCCTCTGTCTATCTATCATCTATTTGTGGGACATTCATTGCAAGAGGTGGGACAGAATTAACATTTACTCTTTTACCATTGATCTAGCAGAAAATTACAGTATAATGTAATTGTGAAACAGAAAAGAAAAAGACAACACTATTTTACAGCAAAAAAGGGGGAAAAATAACAATTATAGGTTCAGTATGTAATCGACAGTGTCATGTCCATGATATGATGCTTCATAGCAACACAAGATGAGGTGTATATGTGAACTCTCTTCAGCCTTTACTTAACAGAATCACTTATACACACAGGCATAACCAAATAACCCTGCATGTGTTGAACAACAGGCATACATAACAGAACAAAGATGTCTGCTATGCTGATGATATACAACATTTCCTCCACCCTTAAAAAAAGTACTAATTATGTCAGGACAAAAAAATGATCGTGCAGTGCACCATTTAACACATCCCCAAATTGGCAATGCTCCATTTAGTTCTTTAATTTAACCACATAAGTGGAAATGGTCTTTCACTCATACAGATTTTGTTTATAGAATCTCAAACATTCAGCAATCAATAACAGTTTGCATGATAAATATTCTTGCATGACTTGAACAAGTTCTGCAAAAGTCTTCTCTGCAGGTCTGTGTGGGGCAGTCAAGTTACGCAAGAGATGGTATGATTTCCACAACTTGCACAGCTACATGTTTATCTTCCCCTATATCATTTGCGGTAAAATACTACTGCAGTCTTTCAATATACATATTCCAATCCTCTGTGGAGCTATCAAATGCAGAATCACACCAAACACACAATCATTACCAAACAACCCTGCACAATGTCGAACAATATAATAGAACAATGCTGTGCTCCTATGCTGATGATATACAACAGACAGCTAGTGGTTGAAAAGTAATTCAAATTCAAAATATTGGAGAGAGTTGCTGAGGATACGGAAAGCACAATCATAAGCCATGTGCTCAACAAAAACACACAAGACTTAGAGTAGAGCACATGTTGAGGGAACAAATACCTACACAATGTGCTCACAATGAACAAGACTAGACGAGCACACAGCCAATGAACAAGACCAAAAACCATCAAAACAAAACACAAGTACATGAAACAGGGTCAAAGAGCCCCCACCATGTGCTCACAACAAAAGACAAAACATGGAGCATGAGCATCTGGATTCCAACTAGGAACCAAAACCAAACCAGACAGGAGCATCAGGATCCAGATCCCAGCCTTCAAACACACACGACACACCACATGAGTGTCCTGAATAAAAGATTTGGAGGTTGAACAATCGTTTAAAAAATTTCAGTGATCTGACAAATTTACCAACGTGACTTTAACATGATTAAATATCAAACGTGTTAAACTTAATGAAGTGATGATGGTGATGAGGAATTGGGTTTTGTGGTCAGAGCAAAATTGACTTTGACTTCCTTTGCTTGATGTGGGAAGGTTTTTTTTT
>NW_015510672.1:22003-22294 GCF_001515645.1 Sinocyclocheilus grahami
TGAGTGGGCTGAATCACAAAGCCCAAAACAAAAACAGACATTCTGACACGGAACACACATTTCAAAGCGGAGTAACTGGCTGTAGCATTGTTTTTCAGAGAAACGTGTGTGAACTTAGCATATTTCTTAAATATCTGCAAAAATATTATGGTATTTCTATGCATTAGTGCAGTCAAAAAATGACATGCAGCACCTTTAAAAACAGCCTGGATTCCAGTCTGAATGCAGTATGATTCATTTACAGTATGAATTCTAGACAGATCTGTTGTCCGTTATCACAGTGCAGTAATG
>NW_015510672.1:40307-42077 GCF_001515645.1 Sinocyclocheilus grahami
AGATAACGCTTTAAAAATGGCTACATGTGACCTTACATGTTCAAGTATATTAACTTGAACATGTATATTAACTATAGTAAACTAACTTCAGAAGGTTCATTTGTGACTGCACTAATAGAGCCAGAAAATGTCTTTTATTTGTAATATTTCATGGTCAAGTACTTCAATGTAAATGCGTTTAAATTCCTTATATTCTTTCATATTTTATCCTTTAACAAAAGAGTTTTGAATCTCGCTGGCTCTCTCGTGTGAAGTGAATCACACTTGCTTTGTGTTGCAAGGCATGTGATTGGCTGTTCGCTACTGATATATCACTCATTCATGTGCACGTGCTCCCCAAACTCAGGATCAAGGCCCGAGTTGACAAAGAAAGTTGATGATCAGCATCATGGTACCAATTAAGCCGGATTATACTGTAACTCTGAATTTGTTCACCTACCATCATGGTACAGGCCCCTGTTCTTTCCAACAACAAAGCACTTGAACACGATAAACTCGGAATTACAACTTCAGAAGTGGGAAGTAGGAAGTTTCAGATAGCATGTGAAGGCAGCACAATCCCATGACCTTGGCATTAGTCTCATTTGAAATTCAAATCAGTTCGTTTTGAATGTAGACCAGCAGGTAAATTCATTATTGTTCTTTAATTGTATAAAAACTAATTATTGTTCTAAGCTGATGTGCATTATTATCAGCAGTCACTTTCCATTGTGCTTTTAGTGTTGAAAGGGTGTTGATGTCATAGCAAGTTAGAGAGCTTTTCTAACTGTTGTGATCACTGGTGATCAGTTCTTCTCATCTTAAACAATGTCATGATACTGGTTGAGATTAAAGAAGTTAAAGGAACTTGTATTTTTTTTCTTTTTCTGCAGTTGCTGCTTCATCTGTGCCTTTTTTGTGCTGATAAACAAAGGTGAGCACAAAAGCGACATTCAAAAGTTACTTTTATACCACATGTATAAATGCCAGACTGTGTTTACAATTAAAGTTTGTGTGATTTCAGTGTGTCTGCAGGTCCCAATAGAGGGTTTTATTGGTGGTTCTGTTGTTCTGCCGTGTTCTTCAGCTGAACATGATCTTAAACTTCAAGATATTAATGTGCTTTGGAGGGACAAAGGCAGTGAAACCGTTTATGATATAATTAAAGGTAAAGATTCAGTAGAGCGACAGAACCCACGATACAAGAACAGAGCTGAAACTTTCCCTGAGGAGTATGAGAGAGGAAACTTCTCCCTCAAACTCATCAATCTTAATCACACTGATTCAGGAGAGTTCAGCTGCTTCATCACACACTCATCTGATTCTAAACAGGAGACTGTATGGCTGTTCATTAATGGTGCGTAAAAATAGTTAATTTATGTTTGAAGTTTTAAAGGTGCAGTATGTAGCATTGACAGCTAGCGGTTGAAATGGGTACTTCAGTCCAAATTAAGAATATTGGAGAGATTTGTTTCTCCCATCCCCTCTTCCTCAGACTCAACACTCACGTGGGTTGGCAGATTGAGGAAACGCAACAGGAAAAAGTGCAATTGGCAATGGAAGGCGACGTATGTTGATGAGTTGATTTGCCTCTGGTCAAAGAGCTTTTTTAGATGGATGCCAAGGCATTTTAGGTGGGGCAGAATCTGTGATCTTTGATCCAGTTTGTTTGCTCCCATGGCTGTATTATGCTGTGTTTTCGACCAATTGGCAACCTTGGCTGTCAAAATACTATTGGATAAACTGTGAGTGGGCTGAATCACAAAGCCCAAAACAAAAACAGACATTCTG
>NW_015510672.1:42308-43358 GCF_001515645.1 Sinocyclocheilus grahami
TCTCTCTCTCTCTCTCTCTCTCTGAACATTTGTTTTGTTGCAGATTCAACAGCAGAAAAAGGAAACAAATCTACTAAACAAGAAAACCAAGAACCAGGAACACAATCAGACTGGATAACGATATTATTGATCTGTGTTGGCACTATATTAATTCTATTATTTGCCGTGTTTATTGCCCGTTTCATAATTCGCAGGATAACAACTCAAGCTCCATATATAGGAGGAACAGTGGCAAACTAAAGGGTCTGTGGCACACTGCAAGTGTCAGCAGCATCTGAGCAGCCTGTATTTTCCAGCACCCATGCTAACAAATGAGTGTTCACATCAGAAGCAGGAGTGGCATGTCACGTACAATCACATTTTCTGTTGCAGATTATCTCTCTTGATATACTCTTGCTGAAAACAATGTGCACTGTTTGTTCTTATTGTATTCTTATTGAGATCTTGAAACAGGAACATTTTTGTTGTCAATTCTGTATGTTGCTGCCTTAACAGTTCTGTACCACAAGTGTTTGAACGAATAAATGTATTTTGTATTATGTATTTCTTGTAAGTTAACATTAGAACTACACATTTACCAAACCTCATTCATTATTTACTGATTACACATGAGCCAATTTAATTATTTCAGTTTACACTCAAGGTAAAACATGGTGCTCATGGTTGAGATAATAATAATTATAAAATTTAAAAGTTTTTAGTGTCTTAAAAATGAACAAGATGCTATAATAAATCCCAGTCTGTTTTTTGTCAGGCACATTTCTGATATTAATACTGATAGATATTGTTTCTTTGTCAGATTTGATTTTAGATGTGACCTTTGTTTTGTTTTTAGACATGTAAAACTTTCTTTTCTTTTATGAGCAGTTGTACACTGCTGTTCAAACGTTTGAGATGTTTGTTGATGTTTTTAAAGTTTTTATGCTCATCAAGCCTGCCTTTATTTGATCAAAAAGAAGAAAAATAAAAATAGTGAAATATTGCTATTTAAATAATGTTTTTCTATTTAATATACTTTAAAATATAATTTATTCCTATGATGCAAAGCTG
>NW_015510672.1:49590-51998 GCF_001515645.1 Sinocyclocheilus grahami
GAGTAACACTGAATACATCGTTCCTATGGCAACTGTCAACTGGGTGGGAGATATTAGACAGCAAGCGAACAGTCAGTTCTTGAATATCATGTGCTGGAAGCAGGAAAATGCCGAAGTGAAAAGCTATGAGTGACTAAAATAGTGATGGCTAGAAGACTGGGTCAGAGCATCTCCAAAAAGACTAGCTAGTCAAAGCCTGACTAACCCGTCTGGTCCAATCACAAAGAAGAGCCACTGTAGCTCAAACTATTGACAAACTTAATGCTAGAAAGGTGTCAGAACACACAGTACATCACAGTTTTCAACGAATGGGGCTGCGTAGCCACAGACTGGTCAGAGTGCCCATGCTGATTCCTGTCCACCACCAAAAGTGCCAACAAAGGGGCATGAGAATCAGACTGGACCATGGAGCATGGAAGAAGGCTGCCTGGTCTGATGAATCATGGTGGAGGCAGTTTTGCTCTGGCCAATGTTCTGCTGGGAAACCTTTGGATCTGGCATTAATGTCAATGCTATACCTTGACACCTACCTTTGGCAACTCACTTACCTGCAAACCATGTACACTCCATGACAATGGTGTTGCCTGATGGCAGTGGCCTCTTTCACTTGAGAGTGTGTGAACCTGACAGGAAGTCAGTGCACAAGACTGTCCCAGGACGGAAAAATGCCAAAGTGCAGTACACATAATGAACACTAAATCTGCATCTCTAAACTGCTTTGAAGTGGTAGGCTATTTGAGGCTTTTGCAACATGTCTATGAAAACGTTCTAGTGCAATTTAAATATTACATATATAACTTAGTAAAATGTAAAATGTCTTCTCTGTGTATGCATCACTGTGTAATGTAGCCTGCTAAGTTTCCGCCTTGCCTCTTGTGGTAGCTAAAGGGGCTGAACCATGTTAACCAGCCAAACCTTGATCAGTTGATCAGAACCTTTTCTCCTCTGTCTATCTATCATCTATTTGTGGGACATTCATTGCAAGAGGTGGGACAGAATTAACATTTACTCTTTTACCATTGATCTAGCAGAAAATTACAGTATAATGTAATTGTGAAACAGAAAAGAAAAAGACAACACTATTTTACAGCAAAAAAGGGGGAAAAATAACAATTATAGGTTCAGTATGTAATCGACAGTGTCATGTCCATGATATGATGCTTCATAGCAACACAAGATGAGGTGTATATGTGAACTCTCTTCAGCCTTTACTTAACAGAATCACTTATACACACAGGCATAACCAAATAACCCTGCATGTGTTGAACAACAGGCATACATAACAGAACAAAGATGTCTGCTATGCTGATGATATACAACATTTCCTCCACCCTTAAAAAAAGTACTAATTATGTCAGGACAAAAAAATGATCGTGCAGTGCACCATTTAACACATCCCCAAATTGGCAATGCTCCATTTAGTTCTTTAATTTAACCACATAAGTGGAAATGGTCTTTCACTCATACAGATTTTGTTTATAGAATCTCAAACATTCAGCAATCAATAACAGTTTGCATGATAAATATTCTTGCATGACTTGAACAAGTTCTGCAAAAGTCTTCTCTGCAGGTCTGTGTGGGGCAGTCAAGTTACGCAAGAGATGGTATGATTTCCACAACTTGCACAGCTACATGTTTATCTTCCCCTATATCATTTGCGGTAAAATACTACTGCAGTCTTTCAATATACATATTCCAATCCTCTGTGGAGCTATCAAATGCAGAATCACACCAAACACACAATCATTACCAAACAACCCTGCACAATGTCGAACAATATAATAGAACAATGCTGTGCTCCTATGCTGATGATATACAACAGACAGCTAGTGGTTGAAAAGTAATTCAAATTCAAAATATTGGAGAGAGTTGCTGAGGATACGGAAAGCACAATCATAAGCCATGTGCTCAACAAAAACACACAAGACTTAGAGTAGAGCACATGTTGAGGGAACAAATACCTACACAATGTGCTCACAATGAACAAGACTAGACGAGCACACAGCCAATGAACAAGACCAAAAACCATCAAAACAAAACACAAGTACATGAAACAGGGTCAAAGAGCCCCCACCATGTGCTCACAACAAAAGACAAAACATGGAGCATGAGCATCTGGATTCCAACTAGGAACCAAAACCAAACCAGACAGGAGCATCAGGATCCAGATCCCAGCCTTCAAACACACACGACACACCACATGAGTGTCCTGAATAAAAGATTTGGAGGTTGAACAATCGTTTAAAAAATTTCAGTGATCTGACAAATTTACCAACGTGACTTTAACATGATTAAATATCAAACGTGTTAAACTTAATGAAGTGATGATGGTGATGAGGAATTGGGTTTTGTGGTCAGAGCAAAATTGACTTTGACTTCCTTTGCTTGATGTGGGAAGGTTTTTTTTT
>NW_015510673.1:0-727 GCF_001515645.1 Sinocyclocheilus grahami
ACACACAAACACACTCACACACACAAACACACACACACACACACAAACAGACAAACACACACACAAACACATAAACACACACACACACACACACTTTCTGCATTGTTGATGCCTAGAAGCATTTTCTCATCAGGCCAGCAAATCTCATCATATGGAGTGGTGAACCTTTTTTTTTATTCACACCTAGAAATATTTTTTAACCATTTTTATTTATACACACAGTTGGTAACATTATATAGATAACTGGCCTCTTTGCACTATATGAGAGAGTGAGGGCAGAAATGTGAAAATGTTTTCTTTACTTTAGTTTTTAGCATTGCCTGTTCTAACCCGAGTTGTTGCAGTTATCTGGTAGCTCACCTGCGGTCAACTGGTTGACTGGTACAGTACCTGAAGGGAACCATCGTACATCCAGGACACATGCTCATTCTCTCTCTAGTCCTCTAGCCAGTACCACAATAGCAGTGCTTACACATTTCCCTTTCTCTTTTTAGAAGTCAACAGATCGTATCAGTCTTTGTGTTCTTTTCCGTTGCTTCCCTAGAGTCAGGTTCGTCACAGATACATTGGCCCTCTAGCTCCAGGGAGGTGAAGGCTGAGGAAGAGCTGGAGGAACTGGAATCCGAAGTAAAGCAGTTGGTGCTTTCAGCATTCGAATGCACCCCCTGTGGTTTGTTTGTGTTTTGTTTGTGGAATTTAAATGAACCTCAACTCTGTGAGTATTTGC
>NW_015510673.1:2286-2986 GCF_001515645.1 Sinocyclocheilus grahami
CACACACAAAAATCAGAAGAATTAGAAGAATCATATGCTCAGTGTTACATCTCTATCTTCACAGAGATGTGTTTCCATTTTACACATTTTAGTTTTATTTCCGTATTGTTTTTCTCAATTCCTATTGATCAATATAAACATGACTTGCCCTCGTTCCCACAGTCTGCAAGACAAAGGCAACAGCGGCTGGCAAAAACTCCCTAAACTGGTAAAAATTAATCCAAGACTCAGTATGGGGAATTCATCCTGCTTTAGCTGACATACTGAAAAACACTGTCTAGATCGAACTTACTTTCTGCTACTATTAGCTACTATTTGAACATTGCTGCATATATGTGGTATAAATGTACAACTGGTAGATGTGCACAAAATTAAATATCAGATTTTACAAATAAAACTGAATTAATTTCTAGCCAGTTTTGCACAATTATTTTTAACCCTGCATGGTGCAAAAAAAGTTTTTGCACTCAGTTCTGGTGCAAAAATACAGTAAAGAAGAAAAAAACATTGTTCACGTGCTAAACTTGCAGTTTTCTTCGACAGACATGCATAAGAAGATCAAGCAAATGGGAATGGAATGTCTTCAGCTTCATATAAGGAGGAATTCTTCAGTTGTATTTATTAATGAGAAATATTGGTAACACTTCAGTTTAGAGACCAATTCTCGCTATTAACTAGTTGCTTATTAGCATGCATATTA
>NW_015510673.1:10928-11681 GCF_001515645.1 Sinocyclocheilus grahami
ATTTCCTATGAATTCATACATGATTACTGACTGTCACAGCTACTCCTTATCATATTTTAACAAGCTGCAGCCTTAATGCAGAGTTTTACTCACAAAAATGATATTTGCAATGTTTTCTTAAACATTGTCCATGGTGTCATGCAGAATAGCATGTGGATCTCATAATGAAAACAGAGTCGGGTTGCATGGTTTTGACTGGATTGCGGAATAGTTTTTATTCATGCAATGTTTATTGCGCCATAATTGCTACGTTAATGCACTGTCACAACCATAAAATGCATGATAATGACTAAATATTCAGCATCTCAAGTGAGGGTCACAAAAGCATGCATGATTAATTATTCCGTTTACATACATAAATACATACATAATTAGGTAATGCATTTTTTTTTTGTCTTCATCCAAATGTGTATTTTGAATTATTTTATAACTATATGGCTCAAGCATTATTTAATACATTTTGTGGAAGGTTTTTATGATATAAAATATATAATAACCAAAAGAACTTGGAGCAGTGGAGCAGGAGCATGAGCACACATCTCACAGTGAGCAACACCGATGAGCAGGAACAGACTGAAGGGTAAGAAAGGAGGATTTAGGAGACTTTGACAGGTTTAGATCACTTCTGGGTACAAATTTGTCCCCAAAACATGGTTAGTTAGGTAGACACACACACACACACACACACACCCACATACTTACTTACTTACACACACACACACACACACACACAAACTCACACACACACACACA
>NW_015510674.1:0-2738 GCF_001515645.1 Sinocyclocheilus grahami
AAAAAGGCTACAGTCTGAAATTTTGGCAATGAAAACAAAAATAAATATACAGCATCCAAATTCATCGTTAAAACTGCATTTTCTGTACAGCTGCTGTGGATTTTCAGTTGGGTCACAAACATGAGCAGTTTGCGTCTAGACCGTCCCAGCAGTCTTGAGGACTCATTGACCTTCTTTAGGCCAGCTTACACCGACTAGCGTCTCCATGGATCCAGTGGCATATCTGGGCGTACTTGGCGGGTGTTATTCTGACTGCCACATTATAGTCTTTCTGTATCCCATCAACATCCACCCACTGGTGTCCGGAGAACACGCCAATTACCTTCCTCTTCCACTTCCCTTTTCCTCCCTGATCTCGTAGCCTTGCGTACACCCCGGCTCCGCTTGACCCCTTCTGTGCATCACAGTACTGGTACATGAGGTCCTTGGACTCCTCTAAGACCGAACAGAAGCGGTAGACCACTTTCCCTGATTGGTCATCATCAAAACCAGAGAAGTGGATTCTTCCAGCTGGGATGTCCTTGACTAAGGGAACAATGCCTAACTCCATGAACTTCATCTTATGGGGTCGTTTCATCTCCAGAAGGGAGTAGTCATAGTCAGCTGAGATCTCCTCGCCTGCTCTCCTCATCCAGCCTGTTGGCACTTGTGTTAGTTTGACGCGTGTCCACCTGAACACCGGTTGCCTGGACTGATCTGAATCTGTGTCACGTCTAATACGGTTCTTCCTTTTCCTCCTGTGTTCTCTATGAAGTAGTTCTCCTTCAGTGGCTACATCTTCTTTATTTCCCGCTTCGCTTTCTCTTCTCTTGCCTCCTCTCCTCTTGCCTCCTCGTTGGCGCTGTCCTCTGCGTTTGGAGCGAAGCTTCATGACACCCACTCGCAGCCTCTTGGTCCCTTTCAGATAGACCTGGCCATCATGGACACAGTGGGCAGAAGTCAGTACGTGTTTTGGAGAAACTAAAATGCCTGAGCAACCCGTAGAGAGCCTGACTGAGGCAGAAAAGGGGTAATTAGTGATGAAGTGTGTATCTGTGATCACGAAGCGTCCATCCATGCCGTATACCTGCCGTTTTCTGCGTTTAAGGTGTCCTGCATTGCAGACGACAGAAGAGGATGTGTTTCTTAATTCGGCGACCTCTTCTAGTTGTATTTTGGTGAAGGTGCGTGTTCCGTTCTCGTAGACGGTTTCATAAGACAGTAGTCGTTCCAGCTCCGCAGGTCTCGCTTCTGGCAGCTTTCTTTGGCACTCAATCCCACACATCACTCCTGGCTCACTGAAGTCTTCTGCAGTGAATTCTGGGCTTTGAAGCCTCGTTGTGCTTTGGCCAAGGATCACTGGGATCTCTATCTGTGTCAAAAGGCAGTCATCCTCATTGTTCGCGATGGAAGCACCACTATAGACCAAAGATACAACCACAGCCAATGCGGTCAGACTGAACAAGAAAGATGGAGGACCTGTCATCTTGCTCTACCTGAAGGTAAAGAGACAAGAGTTCAGGGGTGAGGCTAAAAGATAGTTTCAATGATTAATAACACCAAGTAAATGGTCATAGAACAGACTGGACTTCAATACTCTGTACACTTCTGGTAGTGATAATGTGGGGCAAAAAATTGCCTTTGATGTGGCTAATGAAAATTAAAAACAGGAGCCCAAAAAAAGACAACAGATGTCTGCTTGCTGAAGAGGGATTCCTCCGGACTATTCTCATCACAGGAATGGCAATACTGACAGTTGCATTTTGGGAAGAGTAAAGTTTACATATGTGGCTTGAACAAGCAGATGCATTTTGGTTCAAACCAGCTCTGAAAGTCATGTTAATATAGCTATGCAATCAGCACAAATGTACTAAGTGTAAATAATGCACTTCCTAAAGTTAGTTATTGTAGGTTCAAATACTAGAATGAAAAAAAAACCTGGATAAAATGCACTGCAACTCTATGAATAAAAGCACCAGTCAAATGTGTAAATGTGGATAGACAGTTTTTAACTAACTGTCTGCTATGCAGTTTGACTGATACCACCATTGCATCTCCCTTTAGACTGTTAAAATTGTTAAGCTGAAGTTCTAAGAAGGATGTTACCGATATGCAACAAGAACCACTATAACCAATAAAAGCCTAGAGGTTCTGTACAACGTTAAAAACTCTAGGTAAAGTCTTAATATTGGCCTGAATGTTGATAATGACATGATTTTGAACAAGAAAATAGGTGAAACAGAAATACGGTGCATTTGCAATTTGAAACAAGTAAATTATTTATGATGCATTTATGCATTGAGTACTGCCGTGCATAAGAAAGAGAATTACTTGTGCTATTTATACAAATAATAAAGTGGGTAGTATATATATAATCCCCTGTATGTGTGAGTATGAGACTTTTAAAATGACCCAATAATTTATCAGCAAGCTTAGAGTTTTACCTATATGCATGGAATAATGCAATAAATGATAACAGTAACGGATTTAGATTAGGCTGGTGTTGTTGATTTAAAGAGAGGGCTATTAAAGGAGTAATACAGTGAGAAAAGGTACAAAGAAAAATACTAGTGTTGCTTTGCCTTTAATATATAGATAAATAATGCAGTGACAACATTGTGAAAAGATAAGGATTACTTCTGTTACTGTATTTAACTGTCTCCGCCTAATTGGTAAGTTGTTAAACTGTATGTTTCTAATTTACATTCAGCGTTTTAATTAACTTGATGAAAATACGAACTCACCCTCAAAGCTCATGA
>NW_015510674.1:3649-4171 GCF_001515645.1 Sinocyclocheilus grahami
TATATATATATATATATATATACAGTATATACTCACTATTTTCAACATGTAATTGTTTTTATGATGGAATTTAAATATAATTAAAAGTCTGGGTCTGGAAGACGGGTACAAAGATTAAAACTATACATAAGAGACATTTGAAAAGTAAACGATAGTAAAAAGTTTCCAGGACAGTTTTAATTTGGACTTTAGCCACCTATTGGGACGGACTACATTTCCAATCATGGCAACTAAAGCTGCATCCCAAATGATGCACTATGCATTTATACACTATGTACTTATACTTGTGTAATGTATGGATTTTATAAGGTTATTTTGTAATTCATAATCAGAGCCCCTCCCCATGTGCTTCGTATTTAAAGCTGCGGCAGTTGAGTGCATGCTGTCCAACTTTCCACTTTTTTTTTTCAATTAAGTGCATCATCCAGTGTGTTAAGTGTGAATGCACTACTTGCACTATTTATACTACAAAAAACAGCACAGAATAGTGCATAAGTACATCAATTGGGATGCGCCTTTAGC
>NW_015510674.1:10739-11680 GCF_001515645.1 Sinocyclocheilus grahami
TTATTCAAATAGAAATATCATGCAATTTTTACACAAAACACAATTCTTCACTTCTTCTAACATAAGCAGTATGTTCACAGATCTGCAGGGGATTCACTCACAAAACTTGTCTACGTGGCCCAAAAGCCCAAACTAAGAGCAGATCTGTAATTTGTCTCTCTCTCACGCTTTCGTTGCCTCTTTATTTCCACTCCAGTATGACAGCATGATCAACACAAGATAGCTGATGCACACAACAACACGTGTGCTTAATCACAGGGACTGTCAGTGATGAAAGAGTGCAAGATGAATTCGAGTACTGACGATGAGAGAATCCTTTGTGATTCACTCTAATGGCAACAAACTCATGCACTGCGTCAATATTGACATACAAACACTCATTCTCACATGTGCATAATGCTTGTTAGAAGAGCATTATGGGATAGTATATTTTTTTAATTATTGACATTATTTTGTTGCAAACATTGACATGATTAATATAACTCTGTCCCAGTAATAAAGAATGCAAGCATTTCGTGGTGTACTAAGGCAAGCATCATCACTACTATTGCTCAAGCTTTGGGTTCGGATCTCTGACAAATCCCTCAGCATAAATAGATTTCAGCTTGCAACTTGTCCTACTCCATTTGCAATACACACACTTGAAGCGTTCTTTTATTATATGACTTCACACACGCATACACGTGTTGGCAGTGTCTTCCCATTTATCAAGCTCAAACACAAACACCCAAATGAGTGCTCATTTTAGGACACACTATCATTTGACATAATCACAGTTTCTCCATTTAACTCTCACCTCAGTTGTGGATATGTGAGCGTCTCTGCTTACACATACACATACATCGCCGCTTAAATTTGAGAACAACTGATTTTCCCATCAAGATGCATGTTTACAAAGGACATCAAGGCCTACATTATAAAAAAAAAAAAAAAAAAAAAAA
>NW_015510675.1:0-988 GCF_001515645.1 Sinocyclocheilus grahami
AAAGGTAAGCATCTCTCCTTAAAAACCTCAAACCCACGTGTAAAGTATAAAGTTGCAGCAAGGTGTATTAAAGCCCTTCAGTGAAAACCAGTCACATCCCACAGTGATCCAATGTGCTCCAGTGTGTCGTTAAGTTACAGTATATATAAGTTACACCTCTTGTTGAATTGTCTCCACCACTGTTGCCTTTTTTGGTGTTGAAATCCACGTTCTTTAGTTCCTGAAGATCTTTTCCTCTTCCTTCAGTTGCACTTCCTGCTTTATTATGCAGCATTTCTTCACTCAAACTTGACTTCTGGCATTTCATATCACTTTTTAGTGGGTGTGGTTCATCTAAATTTCCCACTGTAAAAGACTCATGTTTATACTCTTCTGAAGTGTTACTCAAGTTGCTTTCACAGCTGCTCCTGTCACTCAGCGTGATGATCTCTGGATCTGCGTGTGGAGGAGTCTGATTAGCTGGTCTGAGTGGCATTCCAGCATCTTCAGCGCTCCTGGATGAATCTGAACTCAGCTCAATCACAGAGCCTGAGGAAGCAGTGGTCTCGTCACAAGATTCTGTCAAATAAGATGAAGACGCAGTGGACGACTGAGGCATGGTGGTGCTGAGAGACAATTCAGAGGAGTCCCTAGAGGAAGTGAGGTAATACCACACTCCTCTGATGCCGTCACTACTGTTGCTGCTCTCAGTATTTTCACTGAAACCGTCCACCGTACAAGATGAGCCCGTCTGTTCTGATGCAGATGATGGCATCTTATTCTTCCTGCTGTAACGGTGAGTCCCAAGAAAAACGTCATCACTAAGAGTGAAGGAATCCAGCGTTGATGTCACAGCCTCCACACAGGATGGAGATGGAAACGAAGATGAGATGTCCTGCACTGATGGCTCGTGTAATGGTGATGCAGGGGTTAAGTTATTCGATTGGATTGGTGGGTCTAGCGCGGAGGAAGACGACTCAAGTATTTGGCTGACCAGATCACTCAGGTT
>NW_015510675.1:2290-4028 GCF_001515645.1 Sinocyclocheilus grahami
GTAGCCTTGCTAAATAAAATGTAATTTAAATTTTTTTTTAAATCTCACTAACCCCAAGGTTTTGAACAGTATTGTATGTAGCAGAATGAAAGCATGTACTGATGCATACAGAATTTCAAGACAATTAAAAAAAAATAAAAAATTGAATGAACAATGAAGCTGCCCATGGAAGTTTAAGTGTCTCAATTCATTTCTTCATTTCAGAAAACGTACCTGACAAACTGATGCAGGACATACTGAGTTCTGATGTTGCTCCGGTCATGTCGTCCTGCGCAAAATTTAAACAATGATTCTCTTGGTGCTGCTTCCACCTACAATACACCATAAACGCAATCCATATGTATCTTACCAGCATCTTCTGCAGTGATCTGGACTCATCCCAGTCTCCCCTCAGCCCAATCCCTTCATCCTCACAGCTCACAGCATGCCCAAGACGAATCAACTCTTTACCGAGATCCAGAGCCTGAGACAGAGATGACCGACCACAGAGCATTAAAACAAAGAAGATAGACACCACTCACATTTCTTTCTGAAATTGTGAAAGTTTGTTTTGTTAATGTCAACCTCGCCACTACAATGTCAGTGTCTTCTCTCAGTATTTTTTAAGCTGATTTGGACTGGTGATAGACTGTAGATATTTAGAGTGGTTGTTACTTCATATTATTTCTAGGTGGTAGCAATCATGCTAAAATTTAGCTGAAGAGCACATAAATGTGTAGATTAACTCTGAGGTTTCAGTTTTGTTATTAAATATATTTCAAATAAAAATATTTTTCATTTAAAATGATTCAAGAATAATAGAAATACTCCTTTAATAATTATTCTATATTAATAAAATATTTAATTGTTGATTTGGCAAATAACACATCAATTAAAAGTGAAATAACCATTTAGAAATATCTTTAAATAATTTCTAAAATACAATTACAATATTTAAACAAATTAAAATGAAAACAGATATATATATAAAAAAATAGAATATAAATAATACCAAACAGAACAACATGGCGCTAGAAGGTCATGGGTTTGATAACCTGGGAATTAACTGATAAAATGGTCAGCTAAATACAAAGATTGAAATGTAATACATTATAATATGAAATACTCCAGTTTGAAGTGCCTTTCAACATCAGAATTTATACCACAGCTGTAAAATTCATTCAAGTGAGTTGTGATGTTGACCTCTAACCTTTCCCTGGCTGTTGTCATAGAGTTTAACGCTGGGCCAGGATGAGATCTCAGAATGAGAATAACTGTACAATTTGGCCAGTAAAGCTTTCCATTCAGCACAGTATGTCATGCGCTCAAAGTCATCCAGGGCTGCCTCAGTCCAAACCTCTCCTGAAACAAAGTACGAAAAGATAACATTTTTAATAGACAACTTTATTCTGTGGCTTACCCTTAAATTTCACTGATAAACACCTGAAGATCACTCTTTACCTGCAGGACGAACCCCTGCTAAGCTGCACTCAATGGCTTGAAAGGGCAGGCTCAGGAAGTCACTTCTAAACACCACAAAATAATACACCATCAGAAAGAGTACTGTATACACACAACTCCCAAAATGCATCTGCGTTTATTCATAGAAGGTAAAACACAGTAATCAAGAGCCCAATTAGCATATAAATAGCTGATTCTGCATTCTCTATCTCTTATTTACCTCATGCTTCGTAAATGTTCCCGTGGAAGCTCCCCGTTGTCCCCAAAGTCCACGTAATACAAATCCACCAGGCCAGAG
>NW_015510675.1:10593-11679 GCF_001515645.1 Sinocyclocheilus grahami
TAAAATAAACCTATACTTATTAGAAAAACTTACATTTTGAAAAAGTTAAGTCGACAACTAATCTTAAGAGTGGCTAAAATCTGAGGAAGAAAAAAAATATGGAAACATTGATTGAAACCTAAAACGCAAACTGAAAATATGAAATAAAAGGTCATTTAAAATAACATAAGAGTGCTGTATTATATAAACAGTACTAAAATAACACTGCATGATGCAACCTAATCGGATGTATTTCTGAGATATTATTTTGCATTTGAAAAGATGCACATCTGCTGCACATGTGGCAGAATAACCAAAAGTGTTGATAGCCATATTAAAGAATTATATTGTAAAAGCTTCTAGAACCAAAAAAAACTAATAAAATAACGTCTTGCTCTGTTATTATAATCCACAAATATACTTTTAGTCAAGTGGTTCACATAATAACCATTTAAAACCAACTTAATCAGATGATATATCAGCAAATATGTAAAACTCAGATTTGGGTGGAGACAGTAGGGTAACTTAGATGCAAGAAAGATGTAACTTAGGCCAAACCAGACTTTATTTGAATGTAGGTCTGCTTCACTTTACTGCATTCTCTCTCTGGTTTAGCATGTGTGCAAATATAAACAAGACGGCATTCACGTGCATCAGTGACATCTACCTTTGCTGCTTTTTCTTTTGCTCATTGAAGCTGTAGTTGTATCACTGCACCATTATCAGATACATGCACATAAAAACAAGACCTGTTGTGCATCAAGATCATGCACGTGAATATGCGCGTGCAATTGTTAATGGAGCGTCTGTCAGCGCGTGATGGATGTGCATTTCTCGCCTTTTCAAACAATCAATCCCACCTTTTAAACCTTAAATGTTTTAAAAGCCTACGTCTGACATAGGTTTGTTTGGCTGGGTCATGCCTTTGCAACATATACAGCAGGTCGTTCGGGTTTTCAAATGGCATCTTCCTCGGACGCCTAGATAAACCAGATAAAGCACTAAAACAGATATTCCGATATATTTACCTCTAAAAGGGTAGAAACCCACGTAGCGAGTCCTTCCAATGATCTTATGACACCCTTCAGCCTGCTGCTGCTGCTGCTG
>NW_015510676.1:0-640 GCF_001515645.1 Sinocyclocheilus grahami
ACCGACCTTTTGATAGAGAATCACAACCTAACATTAATGCCCACTGTGTCAACATTGCGGATAACCTAAAAACAACCAACCAAAATAAAAAATATTTGTTTTCCTAGTGTGATACGGGTATAAGCGGTTTTCTTTTGGCTGCCATCTCTGGGCATAATTTCCACAAAATCTGATTAGAAATGCAAGTATATACACAGCAGAACACATGAATTAAATTACAGAACCTCAGACACACACGTTGCATCTAAAGTATTAGCAGTAGAGTTGACCTAAACCTGCTTGACCCCTGCTGGACGACATGCTGTTTATTTGAATTAGTTGGATATTCTTTTTCAGCATCAGGGCCTGCTGCATCTTGTGTTTACTCCTGAGAGAGGGCTGAAAATAAATTTCCCTTTATAAACGAGTAGAAACTTGCTAATGCTCATCCCAACAGAATTATGAATGGTTAGTCACTGTGGTCTTAAAGGTATAGTACACCCAAAAATGAAAATTCTTAATTTGCTCACCCTGATGTCTTTCCAAACCCATATGACTTTGTTTCTTCAGTGAAACACAACTTTTCTGTTTGCTTTTTTCCTACACAATGAAAGTGAAAGGAAACGGGAGCTGTCAGGCTCCAAACATGAAAAAAAAAAAA
>NW_015510676.1:1144-2784 GCF_001515645.1 Sinocyclocheilus grahami
GAACTTAAATGTGGCTTTGACTGCCAGATGTGGTAAACAGAGCTGAAGGCTCTGACAAGCCTGACAGCAACTTTGACGTGAATCTGATTGCTGTGTAACGGTCGCATCGTCATGTTTGCATTCATGCATAATTGCCTAATTTTAATGTAATATAGCTATAATTACTTGTCATTGCATTCGTCCCTGGACCACTAATTTAGCGTTTCATAAAGAAATTCACCTATAATTCCAGGTGAACGAAAGGAAACGGGGAAAAGGTAGCCCCGTGACCTCACACAAAGCTGTGATTTATCATGGGTGCACGCGCAGAGGGTGTTAAACAGCTGTGTTTATGTTGACCAGTGCTGGGAGTATTAGGTAGCACTGCAGAGACTCGCCAACGCTATTGACCAGTCGCTAATCATCTGCGCCCGGTATTTTATGTGTCACTTGAGTCCATTAATCAAACCCTGAACCTGTTTTTCTTTGGATTGTAATTAATTTGCTTTTGAAAGTCTATTGAATTAATCTGTTGAAATGCATAATGTTAACCACTGCTGCTCGACCCACTTGACTGGACCTGCATGTATTTTCATTAAGAAATAATTGCAGGGAATTTGTGGTCAGATCAGTATGGAAGCTGGTTTCCGCCATGGAATAAAATAATAATAGCAGAAATCGGTAATTGTGACATTTTATCTCAAAATTTGTTATATCTCACAATTCAGACTTCTGAGAAGAAATGTTTGAATTGTGAGATATAAACTTGCAATTGCGAGAACAACAGTCAGAACTGAGATAAAAAGTTACAATTACCTTTGAATTTGTTTTCATTCCATGGTATGCGAGATGAAAAACTGAATTCTGAGGAAAAAAGTCAGAATTGCAACATATAAACTCAGAATTCTGAGAAAAAAGTCAGAATTGCAAGATATAAACTTAGAATTCTGATGGGGGGTGGGGAGTCAGAATCGCAAGATACAACATTGGAATTTTGGGGAAAAAATCAGACTAAACAAAAATGTTTAGAAGCCTTGAAAATCACTTATTTAAGCAAAATAATATTTGCGATTTCTATTTATAAAAGCCTTGCCATCATTTCCTCAATTGGTCGAAAGGGTTACAACTTATTCATGGGCCGGTCGTTTCATTTGTGAATTGCAATAATATTAATGACTGTAATTATGATCGCAATCACATCAGTGCGTGTGTGCCGATCTGCATACCGTCATCTCAACATGCTTTTCGAAATCAGCATCAGTTTCCCAGTCTATAAACTGCTTTACTGACTTAATGCAATGGCCTTTTTCATTATGTTAAAAATGTACTTCATTTGGCTGAAATGCAGGCGCTGAGCGCAAGAGTCATTTCATGTAATTTCTTGGATGTTTCCCAGCACACACATCATTGGCTTTTTATTCAAAATACTCCAACGCAAACAGGTAAATGAAACAAAACTCTTACTGTGAGCCATCAGCGGCCAGCATAAATCCCAGCCATTAGTTCATTCTCATTCATACTGTACTGCATGTACGGCGAGAAAATGTTTATGCAATATTTACACAGCCACTGCGTGTCCAGATTTAATCTGCTATGGGAGGCAATGCGAATGCTAATGGATTTTAATGTCCCTCATGAAAACTGACATTACGAATTGGTGC
>NW_015510676.1:7498-9911 GCF_001515645.1 Sinocyclocheilus grahami
GCAGAGGTTTTTGGTCCAATAATTAACTCTTCTGTTTCTTTTTTTATTACTAATCCAGCTTTTTATATCAACTACGCATTCCGTTAGTTTTGCGAATTGGTATATTTCATCAGGCTGTGAAGAAATATAGAGCTGAGTATCATCAGCATAACAGTGAAAGCTAACACCATGTTTCCTGATTATATCTCCCAAGGGTAACATGTAAAGCGTGAAAAGCAGCGGTCCTAGTACTGAGCCTTGTGGTACTCCATACTGTACTTGAGATCAATATGATATCTCTTCATTCACTGCTACGAACTGATGACAGTCAGATAAGTAAGATTTGAACCATGCCAATGCAATTCCACTAAAGCCAACATAATTTTGTAGTCTACTCAAATAGAAATACAACCACGATCAAATGATAAGAGCAGGTCATTTGTAACTCTGATGAGAGCAGTCTCAATACTATGATATGGTCTAAATCCTGACTGGAAGATCTACATAGTAATGAACAACTGAAAAAGTATTATGCTTTGTTTCTCTTTTTTGGTTCCAATCATGTATTCTCACTACATAATACATTTAGTGTAAATATAGGCTACCATAACCACATAATGATTAAAAGCATGTAAAACACATAAACCGCATATAACTAATAAAACCATTCAAAATGTGCACTCAATTAACTGATATCTTGGCTATATATTGTCAGTTAACAATTTGAAGATTTAGCGTGAAGGATAGTTATACTTCAAGAAGAAAGGGTATAAAACTCATTCCCCGCTGTTCAATTTACACCCCAATGGCACAATAAGTAATATTTTACCAGAGTTTACAGTCTGAATTGAATGTGACAAAACAGCTAGAAAACATCTTTCTATTGAGCTGTCCTCATGCGCTGCACTCAATAACTACAGTTTGACCACTGTAGTCTGATTCACTTACAAATAACTCTCATGAAGAGTTATTTGTTACAGTTACAGGTTCTTTTTAATGATTCAACAACATGTGTGGAAAGTGTAGTCCGATTTACAAACAAATCTCTCTTATGAACAGGTTCTTTTTAGTGAATCAACAGCATATGTATGCACCAAGTGTAGTCCGATTCACTCCTTAAAAACATACAGCACAACCAGTGTGATTTCAAAATGAAAAAAAATTATTTGAAATGAGTGAATCTGAATGTTTATCACCATCAATAAGACCAGGAATGTTTACTATATAAAAGTAGACATGGACAGTTTAAATTTATGATGATAAAAAGCATAGAAATAGCTGTTAAAAAATTGTTGCTGCTCTCAAACAGCAGTCATATCCCTCCTCGCTCTCTCTCTCTTCTTCATGTCTGAGCTTGAGAGGGAATGATCTGATGTGACATTATGAGAACGTCTGCTCCAATATCCTAAACGTGTCTCACACTGCAGCAGCGATCACAGTATATCTTTTCACTCAGATAATCCTTAATACATACGTGCTGCCTTTTGAGTTCAAATCAAACCCGTTTTGTTCAGCAAACGACCTTGACTAAATCTGCCATTATTCAGAATGCCAAGTACACCTTTTACAAAATTGGACTTGGGCCTGTTTGTTCAGAAAGAATGATGCATTAAGAGGAAAACTGCAGATAAAGAGAAGTATAGGTTCCTACAGGTAGGCCTGACAGTGACATCAGTATACAGACCGGCTCTCAAAGGCCCATCTGCCTTGGAGGTTTTCATATGGCACGCCTCCATCTTGCCTCGCCTGACCCCCTCTAAGTACAGCCTTTGAGGTTTTTCTGGGGTTTAAAAATACTCTCTGCCAAATTCTTCTCTCTCACTGGCTTCAAATGGCAGGCGAATCTGAGCACGGAGCTTTCCACATAAACATTGACGATTTTTTCATCCTTTTTCCCTTCACGATTTGGAAAAAGAGAGCTCCAAAAATATCAGGTGTGAACAGAGAACACCAGTGTCCTCATCTCTGTCTGACGCGCGTGTCTTTTCTTACACACCGACGACACTCTCTGAGGGTTTGTTCTTCACAAAACCAATGAATACATTATACAATACACATGACATTCCTTCAAACCTATATGTAATAGCATTATATTTTCATTTAATGATTAAGTAAACACTAAAGTCATTCCCTGAAAGGAGGGTCATTAGCATGTTGCTGTTATTAAATATTTCGAAAAATTTACCTTTTTATATCATAGCCTAATATTCTCATTTAGAATACACACTATTTTTACAAAAATGCAACCTCAGACTTTTTCTAAATATATATCCACCATACTTCTTCCAACTCATCACAAACAACATAATAGAATCAATAAAAAAAATATTGCAGCACTTATATGCAGGTGCATTTCAGAAGACAATGGTTGCTTTACCCCATTATCTAGGCCAGCGGTGGCGAACTCCGGTCCTGGAGAGCCACAGCCCTGCAG
>NW_015510676.1:9921-11685 GCF_001515645.1 Sinocyclocheilus grahami
ATCTAGGCTAATCTTACTAGCATTAACGTTAGCAACAATATGACTTTTTCATAAATAGTACAAAAACTGTTTATTTTATGTGACAAACCAACATATTATGAATGTTAAACCAGAACTTACCAAGTTTTAAACATGGCTCCTCTTAAGACTCAGGTGATGTCACTTCCTCTTGAGCAGGTTTTATGATTATTTAAAGTGACAATGCACTAATATTTTGAGATAAATAAGTGGTGTGACTCAGTTAGATTATTCTGTTTTAATATAAATCTGATCTGGTGTGAATAGGAAAACTTAATGCATATGGAGTATTAATACTTCAAATAAATTAATACATTTTCAAAAAATATTTAAAAATAGAATTTCTATGATTAGCAATACAATAATGTCAAAATGCATGCAATCCTCTACAAATATATATGATAAAATATGTATAATATTAAAATATAACACATATATAAAACAATACATTATATTTATATTAAAACATACTACTACTAATAATAATAATTACAACAATTACAACAACAATATGAGAAATACAACATATTTATTTGTTATTTTGCTAAATTCCCTACTTCATTTTGGATTGCCTTTAGCAAATGTGTTAATTTTAGATTATGAAGCCACCAGTGAATTGACGAGAGCTTGATTCACAATATTTGTGCTAATTATTCAAAGAAACCATGTTTATTTATATGCTGCTGATGAATTTAGTAATATATTTTCCCATCTTGTCCCCATTGCACACTGTACATGCACAAACACTTAAATAAATCATTTTTTACTGCCTTGTTCCTGCCTGCAGAATTACAGTGTATCATGCCGCCTGCAAAGATGCACACTCTTGACTTAGCTTACAATTAGCTCCATTTAAGCTCCCAAAATGGGGCTCATCTCAAAACAGAGGGGGTAGCACTATCCCCAGCAGCAATAATAGAAATGGCTGAAGCAGCATGCAGTATCGAAGTGCAGCTGTCCCGTCTAATGAGATTTTAAAGTGCTCCCATAATGCCTCATAAATGGCCCCTACATGGGGAATTATATGCTGGAAACGGGGAATCTGATTGGTGTTCCAGGGGGCGGGGGCGTCTGTCGTCCCGGCGCTGTGTTATCGCGCAACAATGAGCCATGCAATAGAGCGTCACAGTTATTTGGGACAGTGGCCCTGCCAGGCACACCCTTTCACTACACATACAATCATGAATCAGTCCAGCACATGTATCATTTACTGCCACGGTGTCCTGTGAGACACACTCAATTCAAAAGGTCTTGTATACAGGCTGTAAGGGCCAGAATATAACAAAAATGATTACACTATGGTGCAACACATGTCTTTACATCATGCTTTACCATCTTATGAAATAATAATACTAATAATAATAATGATAATTATTATTGATGTTATTATTGTAAACAATAGTAATTGTTATTATTTATAATTAATTACTTAATTTAGTTTAATTATTATTGTTGTTATTATATATTTTACATATGTTTATTTATGTTTTGTTTATTTACCTTTACAGAATAATTACATTATGTTTGAGTAGTATCTTGCTTATTTTTATTATTCAGTATCATTGTAATGTCACTATAATATGATCACTATGTAACTGGTTTGTCACATATAAGCACAAAAAATGTAAAAATAAAATAAGATAAAATAAAAACGTTTGTCACGGTAAATCTTTACACGATACTCCACAGTACCACAAAACAAAATAATGCTATTTCCATGTTATTGTGTCCAAAAACAAAACAAAA
>NW_015510677.1:0-707 GCF_001515645.1 Sinocyclocheilus grahami
TTTTTTTCCCTTTTTTTTTACAGCATCCATTCAGATCAGTCAAGTTACATCAGAATGAGTATGATAATGCCATTTTAGGTATATTTAACTAATCCTTTGAAGAACATCAAAACACATTGCTTTCTGGTTTACCTTGTGTACCCCAAGAGTCCCAAAAGGCAGTGGTTTGCTAGTCTTTGTATCAATAAGAAGAACTTCAGCATCAAGGATCATACTGTGGCCACCAGGAAATGCTTGCGGTATGAAATCTTTAAAATGGGCAACCTGTGCGAGAAAATCAAACTCTTTACAATATATTTTAATGGTTTTAAACATGTATATAAACATCCCTCGACATTTGATTTTAAGAGCTAACAGACTGGAGGTCCTGACCTTGTGTGGGAGTACTGGTTTGAGACTTCGACTGAAGTAACTGAAGTGATTGCCGTTCTTGTGGACCTGCACACGCTCGCCATCATACTTGATCTCAGAATACATCCCATTAGGACATTTCTTCATGGCATACTCGATGGACTTACATGCTTCTGCCTACAAGAATAAAAACACATTTTTATAACATAGACATAATCTTTTGGGGTTTTTTGGTTGTAATTGAAGAATATTTAATTAAAAAGACAGCTCATCCAAAAAAAATTTATTCTAAATTCCATTCCAAATCTGTGTGACTTTCTTCTGTATAGCCTCAAAGGAGATATATCAAGAAATAT
>NW_015510677.1:1751-2727 GCF_001515645.1 Sinocyclocheilus grahami
AAGTCTCTGATGATCTCGGTCTTGGCATTATAGCTGGACTTCTCTGCGACTAAGGCACAAAGTTTGCGGAACTCCCGCAGTAAGCAGTCTTTATGGTTGGGATCACATAGCTGAGCTGATAAAGCGCTACCCTGAGTGGGTTTGGCTGGAGATGGTCCAGGACTGGAGGAAGAGGAACCGGCCTTGGTAGCTGTGGACACATGATAATCTTTGTATTAAGTTGGTAGAGCATGACAGTATTACATGATAGATTATACATCTATATCATAGCTGTCCAAAATGAACTTTTGTCCAAAATTATCTTTGGTGGGTTAAGAGAATTACTTGCCAGTTGGCAAGACATTTTATAAAACGAAATAGTGAGAATAATCTGAAACTCGTCCATCTTAATTTAAACCAAGATACACTAAATGTCTATATGAAGACGTCCAAGTCCGTCAAGAGATTTTTCTTTTAAATTAGCATGTTTATCAGGCTCCTATAAAAATAACACTGGACATTTTTGAAAATAAGCCATTTCATAACTGACGAATAACCTTTTTTTTTTTTTTTTGCAGTTAAAATGAAACTACTGAACCTAAACATAGGAGCCTGATAAAAATGCTTATTTAAAAGAAAAAAAAATCCCTTAGAAAAAAACTTTTGCATCTGTCTCCATACACAGTACTAAGTGACTACAAAGATAATTTGTACACATGACCTTTTATTCCTAAAAATAAAGAAAAAATCATTAAAAAAAAAAACTATATATAGAGATGAAAATATACAGCACAAAAATACAATATTGCAGGAATACTGTAATATAATTCATTATCAGTAATATGGCTGGTAAAAGTTAATTTTGGACAATGTAAATTATATTTAAATCTCTACGGTCTCTACAGCAACCAATATTAAGCAGCCAACTCTTTTTAACATCGATAAAAAGAAGATATGTTTCCTGAGCAGCAAATCAGCATATTAGAATGATTTCTGA
>NW_015510677.1:10258-11676 GCF_001515645.1 Sinocyclocheilus grahami
AAAAAACGTTAAAAAAATTACTAAAATAAACAAATATTTTCTTACATAGATACAAGAAAAGGGGCCGTTTTCAACATAAATATTTGATTATGCAATTTATTTTTAGAATATGTTCCATGTTGGCTCTACATTCAACATGTTTCAGAAAAAACGGATGGACATATTTAAGGCTTTTAGAAGATGCTCTTCTCCAAAGTGACTTACAGAAGTATTTTCATCTCATATGGGAGCAATGTAATCAACAGATGTCAAGCATGTCACTGGGAACGCTAAAGATCTGCTAAAGAAATGCTTCCTGTACAAAATAAACAAGTACTATAAACTTATCCTTGTGAAAAAGAAGCACACTTTAGCATACTTAAGGTATAAACATAAAAAACATCATGACGTACTAAATATAATAATATAATATAATACTTTCAAAGATTATTCTTAAGTGCAAACTAACGGTAATTGATGTTGGTTGCAATTAAATAAAAATTTATTTTAGTTGAAATTTATATTAAAAGCAATTAGCTGAACTTTAAAGTGTTTTAATTTATTTTTATTTTTAGATATTTAGATGTAGCATATTTTCATTATTACTTCTAGTCTTTAAAAATACTTCCTAATGTACTGAAAATTATTTATTGTAAACTAAAATATATGTCTTATGTCATCTCTATTGAAACTTGCATTTCATGTATTTAACTATATTTGTAATGACACAAAACAGGTCCAAATGTCTGACAACCTAAACTTACAACTACCTAACTATAAATAAGCAGAATATTAGGACTTTATTGAGGGAAAATTCTTACTTAATTGTGAATGTGTTCCCTATTCTAAAGTGTTACCAACATTTTTTATTTGACATTATTACAAAGTATACTTTTTAAAATCGTACTTACAGTAAGCGTGTTAAGAAACATTGAAACAAATTTGAAGTACACTACAAATACACATAAAATCTGTTTAATTTTATTATCTTTGAGGTTAATATTTAAAATTAGTGTTCATTTTTATATATATTTTATATTTTTATTATTTTTTATATTTATATTTTATTATTTGAATTTTTTTAGTTTTTAGTAAAAATGGCCTCCGTGTAAAGTCTGAATAGCTTTTATCTAAAATAACTAGGCAACTAGCTAAAATACATTTTCCCCTACTTTAATTTCATATAACAAGTCTAGACTGTGGTTAGCCTGTGCAGGGTCCAAATGACAGGCTGCTGTCAAATGTGACACTAAGGTTCTTGGCTTGCTATGTGGGTGAAATGGTTAAGTTGTCTCTTGAAATGACAAGGTCTTGCCAAGAATGATTTTTTATGTACATCCAGGGGTGCAATGAACAGCTTTCCAAGACAGAATTAAGGCCCCCCTCATATACAGTATATATATATATACGTATATATATATATACGTATATATATATAT
>NW_015510678.1:0-481 GCF_001515645.1 Sinocyclocheilus grahami
CTCACTTTTACTTCCTACAGCTTCTTTGGCTCTCAGACTGGCTGAGTAAGCAAGCATATGTGTGTGTGTGTGTGTGTGTGTGTGTGTGTCTGCTGCTTTTACAGTGAAAGTGACATGAAAAACAATTATGAGAATAATCAATATTCTGCAATGTGTGGTGTATTATCTGTTGTTATATAAGAAGGAAATGCTTAAACACATGCTCTTAATATTATGACTCATGAATTATGAATCATTTGTGACTAAGAAATGCCTATATAACGGTCACTATTTACTGTTCAAAAAATGGAGAGCTATGAATTTTGCATAATAACAGGAACATAATTTTGAAGTAACTGTGCAAGAAAAGTGAAAAAAATGTTGGGCTGTAGCAGACATACTTTTATTCAGCAAGGACGCATTAAATTGATCAAAAATTACAGTAAAGACATTCATGATGATACAAAATATTTCAATTTCTAATAAAAGCTGTTCTTTTGGA
>NW_015510678.1:491-965 GCF_001515645.1 Sinocyclocheilus grahami
TTTTTAGCAGCATCATACGACCCCTTTAAGAAATAATTATTTCAAATTACTTATATGTATCAGCTCTAATGCATTTATGAAAATAACAAGTAGGTTTCGTAATTTAATGACAAATAGAAGTTTTAAAAACGTATCATTTAACTTACAATCTGCAATGGAGTGGAAAAATATGCACAAATACATTGAATTGAATTACAATGAACTTTACATAAATTATAAATCGTGTTTTTTGCCACAAAATCTGCATCATGTTTGCATTTTCTTCTGTCAAACTGGCCAGAATTCCAACCTTGAAAGCATGATTAGGCATAAAATAATGTCATACATGTGAAAGTGGGCTGATTTTGACAAAACATTTCTTCACATGGTTGCCAAAAGCTAAAACTCTACAAAATGCATCATATACTGTGAGAAAGTGTGACATGCTCGAGCAAAACAAGCACTGAATTTGGAAAGAGAACCACAAAATTTGTA
>NW_015510678.1:8985-11683 GCF_001515645.1 Sinocyclocheilus grahami
AGTCAGTGTAAGGGTTACCTCCCGGTTCATCTTTGAAGTGGACATTGTTATGTGTAATTATTTATTTTCGTTTATTCGTTTATTATTTTAGATGCTTATGCTAAGTATTCGTCTATTTGTTTTTTCTTTTTATTTATTATTTTTTTGTCCTGATTATTTTAGTAGAATATTACTGTGTTTTGTATTCCAGTTGTTGTGTATTTTATTGCTTTGCATTAACCTGAGTCACATATTGTTCTTTCAAACAATATTTCTGTTGTATGTATCCCCTGTGAATGTTATGTGCTAAATAAAACAAATAAATAAATAAATAAAAACAAACTCTGAAAACTGTCATAAACTAGCCATAGGACCCATTTCTCCGCCCATTTTGGGCGGGAGTTTTTGAATGCCTTGTGTTGATTGGTTCCGATCCGACCAATGAGAGATCAGCTGGTAAAGCGACCACAAGCTGAATTTAAATTTGAAGTTCAAACGGCTGCGAGAAGTGTTTGCGCTGGTGTGTGTTGTTTTTCTTTACGTGTAATTCTCAGTCCTTGTATAAAAGGTTTGTTGTTATTTGTTTATTTATATACGTCAACTGTAAGTATGATAAGTTATGCTTTATTTCTCGATGTTCAGATAAAGCTTATTGTATTTTGTAAAGTTACGTGAATGGCGTTATATTTCAGCAACTGTTTGTTTTCGTCAATACAATGTGTTTATTGGTGATTTTGAGTTTATTAATTTAAATATGCACTTGAATGGCACAGTTATTTGACTAAATGACGTTAACGTTTGTGTATGTTGTGTTTTCTCGGGCTTGCCTTGAAGAAGAATTACACACCATGAACAAAGAGGTAAGATTATAAACCGTTGGAAATGCTTAACGGCTAACGTCTCCATTAATCCTGAAGCATTTGAAAACGGCGTTTTCGTTTTTCTCTCCGTCGACGCTAGCGTTTTCAAGAGTTTTCCAAGTTTCTCATCAACACTGAAACGTCGGAAAACGTTAAATTCGTGTATAAACATATCCATTTGTAGTGTATGCGTCGCATGACTAAACACGCGTTATGGTTTTCCTTGACAAAAGCCTCATCTCTGTGTGGACGGAAGGCCAAAGCGACGAGAAAAAGATGTTCAGTAGATGCAGTATGCAGCCCAAGCTACTTGTTATTGCTGTTCAGTACAGTACAAAATAGTATGCACCTCATCAGCAATTTAGTTTGAGTGCTAAATGCATTATTCTGAAACTACTACTGCTTTGTTTTGAATTGCACATCTCTCATTAGCTCTACGGTCATGAAAGTCTGTTCATGTTTTTCTCTTGGTTGCTCTGCAGAATACAGCATCCCTTCTCCCTGTCATGTCTGGGAAACGGGCTCACACCAACAGCTCCGATGGGGAGCAACAGCAGCCTGCGCAGGTCTGTTTTTAGTCTGTACAGATTTCCTTTCCTTGTGCTTTTATCACAAATGTTCTTCTTTGGATTGTTTGGAATATATTTAATGGAAAAGCATCCCCACTTTTCTCCAGAAGAAAATGCGCAGAGTAGATGCAGAACCGCCTCAGAGGTTCAGACCTGCGGCTAGTGTTGTGCCCCCAAGACATCCTGTGGCAGTCAAAGCTCCTGGTACGTTATACTGAAGTTTAAAGGTCCCATATTGTCAAAACTGAAATTTCCTGGCTTTTTTTCACGATAACTGAGGTCTAGGGGCTATTTAACTACCATATAAGTTTCAAAACAGTCAGTTCACAGTAAAAGGCACACAGCCTGCATAAAGTTCTAGCTATTTTTCATGAACCATTGTGACGTCCGTAAAAAGTTGACGTCAGAACTACACGGTCACCACCCCGAGCACCGCCCACCGTCCCACTCTCCTTTTGCCAAACCCCCAGTCAACATCGCGTCCCTAACCCAACATCGCGTCCATGCCATTGCTGAGCAACAACAACACGGAAACATGTCGAAAAGGTTAACTTTAACCACAAAACCAGATCGGCCGACCTGTAACGTTACACTCTCACTCAAAGGATGGACGATCTGACAGGATTGTTACTATGAGGTGGATCACATCTAACGTGTATAGTAAAGACAAACTCACCGTGTCTATCTAGTCATGATGATGTGCATATATATATTTCAATTTCAGCAGGCAACTATTTTTACAGCTACATTATTGTTCCAGCCACAATTAATCACAACAATGTATATACAATTACAAATGATTATATATAAATCGTCAGTTTGTTGTTTTGCACACAGACATTATTTCATACACGACATAGTCATGAGATGCAGGAAACATAGACATATGGCAAGAAATCTGTAGACGTGGCCATAACAACAAAAGACAATACTTTATTGAACCTTTTCTGATGAGAAGTGTATTCTTCTAAGTATTTTTGACGATCGTTTCTGTCCAGTCCGTTCGTTTTATCGCGTTTAACCACAGCTGTTGTCGTTTTTTTTTGTCTGGCAGTGGCAGCAAATATGCAATCAAATTTCTAATTTGTTGGGTGCCAGAATCGACGGAATACAGCCTCATCACAACAAGATTATATTTTAAGCTCCTTATGTAGCCGAATCTGTGCTGGTTTGAATGGGCTGCCTCCAGTTTCCCCTTTGTTTTGCTGCCTCCAGCTAGCGCTGTGACGTCGGCTGACCCTGTGTTTGGCCTGGCCGTGTGTCACTCAGAACACAACAGGCCAATCAGAA
>NW_015510679.1:0-408 GCF_001515645.1 Sinocyclocheilus grahami
GTGCCTGAAGACTCCAAGCCTGGTACTGTAATCTCACTCATCAGTGTTACTGACAGAGACGCTGGTGTTAATGGGAAAGTTGTGTGTTCTCTCTCAGAAAACGTTCCATTTGAATTAAAACAATCAGTTCAGGAAAACATGTACTCGTTAGTGACTAAAGGGAATCTGGACCGTGAAACTGTATCACATTATGACATTACAATAACAGCGAGCGACTTGGGTCAGCCTCCACTGTCCTCATATAAAACTCTGACCGTGCAGGTGTCAGATGTTAATGATAACCCGCCTGAATTCAGCCTAAATCCCATCGAGTTATATATGATTGAAAACAACGCTGCAGGCGCGCCCATTCTTACGCTGAATGCTTTTGACAAAGACCTAAATGAAAACTCTATGATTTCATATCAG
>NW_015510679.1:418-974 GCF_001515645.1 Sinocyclocheilus grahami
ATGCAGATCACTGGCCCTCCAGGACCGGAGTTGACTAGCCCTGGTGTGTGCTTTTCGAAGAGCTGTCCGTGGTGCTGAAATGAACGCGAAGTAAAAGTTAAATGCAATCTTCTAATAAAAAGCGACCCATTCGGTCACTTCTAAAACCAGAAGGTATTACAATACGTGACACTGACTAAAGTGTGACTGAAATTTTTATTTTGATAATAATTTGTGGTTCATTTAACTGAATGTAAATATGAGCTTAGTAACAACTGGACCAGTTCCAGCTGAAAACATGATCATGCAAAAAAACAAATGTATTATTTAGCATCTGTTGTATGCTTCTGTTGTAAGAAAAAAAAACATATAGCATAAATCACTGACGTAATTATTTAAAGCCACATCAGCAGAAAACATACATTCAGCTGAGTACAAATAGGTTTATCCATTGTTGTGAATAGCCAAATAGACGACTATTTCTGGCCAACAATGACTATAATGCAATTTAAGAGTTGCAGCAGATTGAAGTCAAAAGAGGACATGACTACAAATCAGTGGTTAAGTTGTATTTACA
>NW_015510679.1:1946-3294 GCF_001515645.1 Sinocyclocheilus grahami
TATATATATATATTTAATAAAAAAAAACACGACATGTGTGTGCATATATAATTATTGTTTGCGTATTACAGTACACCTCTGCTATTGCCATTAAACTGCCATATATTCACACATCACGGTTTCACTGTCTTGCATTTGGCATTGAAATTATTGAAATTTATTTTGTGGCTAGTTGTAGGATGCTTTGCTTTAAAGCGAATCCAGTTTGATATATGCATTGGCAGATGGATGTTTCCTATTACTGAAACTCTTTATTATCGTCAATATTCGCAGTTAGACTCAAGGTGTCAGTATAATACAAGGAAACCTTTTGAAATGCAGTCCCTCCCCCTCGAGACGTCACACAGTTGTTCCTTTCCACCAAAAGCGCAATTCTGTGTTGTTGAAAGGCTACCTTGTTGTCTGCGTGGATTATGGTGAATTGTTTGGAAAACATTTTTTTTTTAACATTTTATGGCATCTCGGAGAATTCGCTCATGAAGAAATCACAAGGGGGACAATAATTTGTTTTCTGATAAGCGTTTGAATCATAATGGAACACGAAGGACAAAAGCGCAGGTGGGAGTGCCGGCGGATCGCTTTGTGTTTCTCTTTTATGCTGTGCCTCGGAGAGCATGTTTCAGCTCAGATAAGATACACCATTCCAGAGGAGGTAAAAGATGGAACCGTAGTTGGAAATGTTGCGAAGGATTTGGGCCTAGATGTCGGTGCTTTAGCGGACAGGCGGTTCCGTATTGTATCTGGGTCCAGTGACGATTTTTTTCAGGTAAATCAGAACGGCGTTTTGCACGTTCATAAGAAAATCGACCGAGAGGCGCTGTGTGATAGTTATAGCGCATGTGTCATAAATCTGAAGATTGTTGTAGAAAATCCTCTTGAAATACATTATATCGCAGTGGAAGTGACCGATGTAAATGACAATTCGCCCAGTTTTAGTGAACATGAGAAACGATTGCAGATTTCAGAATCGACTGCTCGAGGGACGCGTTTTCAGCTTAAGGCCGCCCGTGACCCGGATGCAGGGGTAAATTCTGTTCGTATTTACAAATTAACTCAAAATGAACACTTTGATCTAGAAGTCAAAGATCAGGGAGAAGACAAACTGCCATTTTTAGTTTTACAAAAATCACTTGACCGCGAGATCAATGACGAATATAATTTAGTTTTAACGGCTGTAGATGGAGGGAATCCTCAAAGATCAGGGACACTAAATATTACAATTAACGTCCTGGACATAAATGACAATAGACCTGTTTTTAGCCAAGATATGTATTCTACAACTTTAAAGGAAAATATACAAATTGGAACACTAGTCATTCAGGTTCAAGCAAGTGATGCAGATTATGGT
>NW_015510679.1:4606-6802 GCF_001515645.1 Sinocyclocheilus grahami
GGACCCAGAATGAGTATCGGCTCTACTATAGTCCCGGGCAGTAATAGAAATACTCTAGTCATCCCAGATCACAGGAGGAGAGATTCTGGAGAGGTAAGACTAGTTGTTTTATTCTTTTTGCACTTGTTAATTAACATTTGTCATTTGCATATGACGTTTCTGACGTTCTCCTTCTTCCTTACTCTTGTCATTTTATGCTTTTTTGGCATGGCTGTTTTCATTGTTTATAAAATATTGGGCTGATGTCAAGGTGGATTTGAGAGTCAAAAGCACTTATTGTGCCAGTTTGCTTGTGGAGCTCGCTTATTGCTCTTTTACCTTATATAAATACAAATAAGGGATTAGTTCCTTGATATTAGAGCAAAAGACGTTCTCAATTTTCCCCATATAATTTTAATAGATTTATGCGTTGTGTGATGGGATTGTTACTTATTTGATATATCTGAGACTGTTATTGAAAATTCATATAAAATACATTTTGTCTGACAAATATGCGCTGATAAAAATAGCAGAATCTTTTCCAGGTTAAGACATTAAGCAAGAAAGAGAGGATCGTTATTAGGCCTATAGCATGAATTATTTGATTTATAAATTGAGCGAAACCGACTATTTTGAACTTGAGCTTTGCAATTTTTTTATTCTTACCTTGGCCTTACTGTTATTTTTTATTATTATGTTAATGTATTATTATACATTTATTATTTTTCTGTTTCCATTCCGGGAATATTCATTTGAGAAGTTCCGACTGTTTTCGGGATTAAAGAAGACAATACGTGTTTATTTGTTATTTCAGTCAGAGCGGTTTTGCTTATGTGACATTCTTAACAAACCTCATGGTGTCATTGTTGTACAGGGAAAGCATCTATTCACCCTGCCCCCATATCTAGCTTGCAATAGACATTTTGTTCAACGCAAAGGGAAGATTATTTTTGTTTGAAGACGGCCAAAGACAGAACTGCGTAAACGTTGGATATTTGTAACCTTTTCGCGCGTCACCTTTGTTTGTTCGTTTAAGATTAATATATATGTATAATCTGACCAGGTAGTGGCATTTACTTTTGGATTTCTCTGTCGTTCGCAATGGAAGCTGGAGGACAAGAGCGCAAAGGGGAGTATTGGAGAACGGTTCTCTGTATTCTTCTGTGCTTTGGACAGCAGCTTTCAGCTCAGATAAGATACTCTGTTCCAGAGGAGGTAAGAGAGGGATCTATTGTAGGAAATATCGCCAAGGATTTGGGACTTGATGTCAATACTTTGATGGACAGACGGTTCCGTATTGTGTCTGGATCAGATGAAGCGCTTTTCATGGTAAATCAAAACAATGGCGTTTTATATGTTCAAAGAAAAATCGACAGAGAGGCGCTGTGTGATAGTATTGGAGCATGTTTGATTAACCTAAAAATAGTGGTGGAAAATCCACTTGAGCTTCATTATATTGTCGTTGAGATAACTGATGTAAATGACCACTCCCCTGCATTTACAGAAAAAGAAAAGCGATTAGAAATATCCGAAAACACTCTGCAAGGAACGCGTTTTCAGCTGCAAGTCGCGCGTGACCCTGATATTGGATCGAATTCTGTGCGCTTGTATAAATTGAGTCAAAACGAGCATTTTGATTTAGAAATAAGGGACAGGGCAGAAGATAAACTGCCTTTTCTGGTTTTACAAAAGCCCCTTGACCGTGAGCACAAAGCTGAACACAATTTAATATTAACAGCAATAGATGGCGGCAATCCGCAAAGATCAGGAACATTAAACATAACCGTATTTGTTCTTGACGTAAATGACAACCGTCCTTTTTTTAGTCAGGATGTCTATTCTTCAACTCTGCACGAAAATGTGCAAATTGGAACTTTGGTAATAAAAGTTATGGCAAGTGATTCTGATTACGGTGCAAATGGTGAAGTTTCTTACTCTTTTGGAGGGGACAACAACGAAAACATATTTCATATATTTGGCCTGAATAGATTAACTGGGGAAATCCGTGTTATAGGAGAGGTAGACTTTGAAAAGAACAGTGTTTATAAGCTGGACATACAGGCAGTTGACAATGGACAGCCGCCTTTGAACACTGACTGTAGAGTAATTATAAAGATACTTGATTTAAATGATAATAAGCCGATCATTGATGTGACGTCACTATCGAACGTTGTGCCTGAAGACTCCAAGCCTGGTACTGTAATCTCACTCATCAGT
>NW_015510679.1:7861-9567 GCF_001515645.1 Sinocyclocheilus grahami
TGGAAATACTCTAGTGATCCCAGATCGCAGGAGGAGAGGTTCTGGGGAGGTAAGAATAACAGATTCATTAATTACAGCTATACCGTTTTGCTTTGATATTGTTATATCTTACAGTTGTAATTTATGCAATATATTGTGCTTTTAAATATTATGATTTCACAGAACAAAGTCTTGCTCGGTAGCCTACTTTGTTTGACAACTTTTATTGTCTGATCGTAATGTAAGTAACCGCAGCTTGCCGGGAGCTGTTCATTGCGTTGGTGCTGAAATTCCTTTTTTTATTATTTTATTTATTTTTATTATTATTTCACAAAGCCTTAAAAACACTGTAAGTGGTCGATAATAACTGAACGCATGTAAACTTCTCATTATTCTCTCAGAATTTCTAAGTTTAGCTTTTTTTCAGGTGTGTATTTTATACTGTTAATTTTAGCTTTTTATTTCATGTACATTCTTACGCAATCACGCATTTTTGTCTTCACTATGTAAGTACTTTAAATGTAAATGTCCATGATCCGTTTAAATTGCTATATTTTCAGGTATAGTAACGTTCTATTTTATAATGATATTTTCACATTAAGTGACTTTTGTAATGGGTTTCACAGGGGATGTAACACTTTACTGTGCATGATATAGAGTTGCTAACTCCTTCAGATTTTTTCATAATATTTTAGAGATTGGTTGTTTGAAATGAACAGCTGACCGCTCGGTGTCAGTATTGCACTGTGTTATGATGGAGAGATTATGCCCTGCCCTAAATGGTGACATGCGCAGTGCTACACTGTTCTGTACATTTTAGGAGCCACTGTGAGCCGAAGAAAATTATAGTGCATACGGTGGGCTGACGATGCGGCGTAGGACTTCATTTGAACGATTTCCTGATTTCTGGTACTACGCGATTTATCTTGTTGAGAGTAATCAAGGACAATACATGCCTGGTTCTGGAATACTTTTGTTTTAATTCCTCACGATGGATAAGGATGGACAAAGGTGCAGATGGGGATACTGGTGGATTGCTTTGTGTTTGCTGATGCATTGTGATCAGCCTGTTTCTGCACAGATCAGATATTCTGTTCCGGAGGAGGTAAAAGAGGGATCACAAGTGGGAAATATTGCTAAGGATCTCGGTCTTGATGTCAGTTCGTTAGAGCACAGACGATTCCGTATTGTTTCTGGATCTAAGGACAGTTTTTTCCAGGTAAATCAAAACAATGGCATCTTGTATGTTCATAAGAAAATCAACCGAGAGGAGATTTGGGATGGCAATGGCGCATGTTTGCTAAACTTAAAGATTGCAGTTGAAAATCCACTCGAAGTTCACTATGTTGAGGTTGAAATATCAGATGTTAATGATCACTTCCCTTCTTTCCCAGAAAAAGACTTGCAGATTGAAATAGCGGAAAACACTTTAAAGGGAACTCGCTTTGGTCTTCCAACCGCACGAGATTCAGACGTTGGCATACATTCCATTCATTCCTATCGACTTGGTCAAAATGATCATTTTGATATAGAGATAGGAGACAGTGAATACGTGGATAAAAATCAGTTTCTTCTTTTAAAGAAACAGTTAGATAGGGAGATTCGGGAGAAGCACGTTTTAACTTTGACTGCCATCGATGGTGGAAATCCACCAAAATCAGGCACTTTAAATATAACTGTCACGGTCCTCGATGTTAACGACAACCGTCCAGTATGCAACAGAGACA
>NW_015510679.1:11102-11681 GCF_001515645.1 Sinocyclocheilus grahami
CCCAGAATGAGTATCGGCTCTACTATTGTTCCTGGCAGTAATGGAGATACTCTAGTGATCGCAGGAGGAGAGATTCTGGAGAGGTAAGAATAGCAGATTCATTCTAATTACAATCAGCGTGATGATTTGCTATTTTTATACAAAATGGTGTATTTTTACTTATGATTTCATAGCGCAAAGTTTCGTTAAGTAGCTCACTTTGACATTTTTGATTTTCTGATCGTATTGTATGTATCCACAGCTTACAGGCAGCTGTTCGCTGCGTTGGTGCTGAAATTCGACGCAAATACTTCAGAATATGTAAAGTACATAATTTGTATGATACAATTGTATGCTGAAACTGCTTTTTTTTTTTTTTGCATGTTATACATTTTTTTTAAAACGTTAGCAATGTTAGTAATCAAAAACACTGAATAGTTGTACACTTAAATATTATTCTCTTATGTTAAGTTGTTGACATCTTTTCAGTGTTTTTATGACTGACAGTGGTTTATTTCAAAATATTTTCAAGTGTTTTGAAACCACTTGGTGTCGGTATTGCTCCAGGATTTGTTCAGAATATTGAGTCCTGCCCCTGAT
>NW_015510680.1:0-922 GCF_001515645.1 Sinocyclocheilus grahami
TCGACATTTAGTAGCAGGTGGTTTTGAGTTTGACTACCTGCAATTTTTTTTTAATTTAGTAGTTTTTGGATTTTATACCAATGTTTACAGCATTTATGCACTGTACAACGACTCTATAACAGAGATGGTGCACTTTTAGATATATAAATAGGAGAAATTAAAATGTTCACAAGTCCCAACAGTTAAAACATCCAATCACTTTATTTAAGCTTAAATCACACTAAAAACTGTCTTTTTCAGGATGGTCCAATTAATGTGCAAATGCTAATACTATTTACTATAATATTTAAGAGCAAACGGTAACACTTTATAATAATCTTCAATACTTTAACATTAGTTAATGCATTAGATATCATGAAGTATCAATGAGCAACATTAGTAATTAATAAATACATGTATTGATCTTAGTAAATGTTCATTTCTACATATGCATACATTTCAAGTATTAGTAATTGAATGAACATGACTTTACAATAAAGAATAGTACAGTATATTCATAAATTAACATTAATCTTGATCAGGGTTTCCAAACCTGGGAATTCATGAAAAGCTAATGAATATTGAAATAATTAAAATGAAGATTAAAATGAATAAATAATTTAAAAAAATGTAAACAAAATTTACAATTTAAAAACTTTCTTATGTACTAAATATAATTTGTTTACCTGCATGTCATATGACCATTAACAATATCAGATTACTGTGAACATGCAAATATGTTACATTATTGAAATATTAACTTATCTCAGGGGAGTACTTAAAGAAAATATTTGAGGTCAAAAGTCTTAGGCTAACAAAAACGTTGGGAATCCCTGATCTATATTAATAAATGTAAAAATGATTGGTCATTGTGAGTGCATGATACATGCTTCTCTTAATTCAAACTAATTCTGCTGATTGACGAATTGAACCTTATTGTAAA
>NW_015510680.1:2078-2668 GCF_001515645.1 Sinocyclocheilus grahami
TACAGGTCTGGGTGTTAAATGCATTAATAATTTTAACATTCTTTTTTCCATAATAAATCGCACCAAATGAATGTGTTCATTTGTAATTACTAGTAATTACATTAACGTCTTTTCAAATTCATGTCCCTCAGGCTGTGAGCCAATCCCGGTGCAGTACCTTCTGTGGGGAGATCCTGAGCCGATCGCAGCTGTGGTCTTCGCCTGCCTTGGCCTGCTCGCTACCATCTTCGTCACTTTAGTCTTCATCAGGTTCCACGATACGCCGGTGGTGAAGTCCTCCAGCAGAGAGCTGTGCTTCATCATCCTGGCTGGCATCTGTTTGGGGTACCTGTGTACGTTCTGCCTCATCGCCAAACCGCACGTGGCCTACTGTTACTTGCAGAGGTTGGGAATAGGGCTCTCGCCCGCCATGAGCTACTCCGCTCTGGTCACCAAAACCAATCGCATTGCTCGCATCCTTGCGGGCAGCAAGAAGAAGATCTGCACCAAGAAGCCTCGTTTCATGAGCGCCTGCGCCCAGCTGGTCATCGCCTTCATCCTGATCTTGATTCAGCTGGGCATCATCGTGGCGCTCTTCATCATGGAACCTC
>NW_015510680.1:3575-5217 GCF_001515645.1 Sinocyclocheilus grahami
TTAATGATACCTTGTATGAGATGTTACAAAAAATGCTTGGTCATACTTTCAGAATTTAGATTGTTTTCTTCAGCTCTCTAAAGTTGAGAACTAACACACTTTTTTTTTTTTTTCCCTTTATTCTTCTTTGAAATTCTTTGGTTTAATTGGATTCACACTCAATGAATTTAAGGATAATGAGGCATGACGTGTCAATTATTTTTCATGTCAGTTTTAAAAAATCCTTATTTTTACCTCTTTATAATAAGATGATGTGCAGTCACAGCTCTCAATTGCAGAAGAAGCCGCTTCTGACAAAATAAATATATAAATAAATAAAGCTCATATTAAATCTGTTTATCTCTCCGTAATGCCTGCCAAAGGTTTGCTTTTGAGGATGAAAATGAGTTTAGACTGAAAATGAATCAACTCCCCAACTGAGCATATTTTAGAGCGCATAAAAAAAAGCCAGTATTCCCCTCGAAAGAGAAAAAAGAGCCCAACCAATTACCCTGTATGCCTGAATCATTCCTGGAGCAACTCCGGAGTTATGCACATTTGGGTCGATGGGTCCCCAGGTGCATTAGGAGAACTGAAGTTAGAGATTTCTTGTCTGATGTACAGGATTGGATGAGGGTGGTAACTGCACTTGGAATGGGTGGATTGGGATGTCTAATGGCAGGGTCTATTCTCTCTTGCCTTTAAGCTGTAGTGTTACACACTAACAAGGGTGTAGCAGCAGAAGGGGGAAGGTCTCTCTTCACTGTTTTGAAATAGGTGATTCTGTGGCCTGAATAAATCCATACTAAGTCCATAAATGTAGTCTAAATTTCTGTGTTGGAAAGGCAGATAGTTTCTCAATTGATATATGCTGGCATGTCCTTTAGCATCATTTACATGACAGTCAAGTCACTTACTATCATCACACAGAGGCATAAAACACTCTATTCATTCTTATTGTTAATAAGAATCGGTGTTCTGCAGAGTTTAACTCCAACCCTAATCAAACACACCTAAACCAGCTAATAAAGGTCTTATTAGGTATACTTCAAACTTCCAGGCAGGTGTGTTTGATTAGGATTGGAGCTAAACTCTGCAGGACACCGGCCCTCCAGGAGCGAGTTTGGTGACCCCTGCATAAAACACTCTGTGTTGTTATGTGGGTATGTAAATGGTGTTTTGCAATAAAAATTTTTTTTCAAAAATGTTTTCAATTTTTTCACTTTTTCTTCTTATATCTTTTGGTGATTATTATTAGTAGCCATATCAGCTCTTTTTTTCAGACATATATATATGTGTGTATATGTATATTATTGAAATGTATACAAGGTTCATTAACATAATTAACAATTAATATAAAAAATATATACATTTTTGGTAAATGTTATAAAAAATAAATAAATATATAGTATTTTAATATATTTTGAATATATATGGAGTTTAACATTTAACAGTAATTTTTTTAATTTTTCTGTTAATTACGTTACATTTTAGTAGTATTTTAATCAACAATTACCCTTGCACACTTGCAGGTAATCGATTGGTGCATAGGAAAAACAACCAAAAAAAAAACAGGTCCAACTTAAAAACAAAAAAACAATAAATCACACACACTATTTGCACTTCCAAATGTATCAAAATATAAATGTATTCACTCACAATG
>NW_015510680.1:6467-7038 GCF_001515645.1 Sinocyclocheilus grahami
CTAAATACTTTTTTTCCCCACTGTATATATATATATATTTAAAATACTAATAAAGAAAAGAAAAAAAATTATATAAACATTTTTACATTTATCAGTAATTTTAATAAACATTTTAATGTAGTTTAACATGTGTATTTATGTCAAATTAATCAATCAAATACAAATACAAAGTGTTGTTTTCTTTCAACAGTTCCAATGGCAAAACAGTAACCTGGGCACAGAATGAGAGAAGTTACAGGCCAAACCTGTGGAAACGGATCTCAATCCACATTAAGAAAAAGGAAGAGGCCAACCAGACGGCCATTATTAAGCCCTTCTCAAAGGGCTGTGATCGTCCGCCAGACACAGGGGTGAAGCTGGCATACGACGGGTCTCAGAAAAACCAGCGCTACCCTGTAACCTACTGCCCCCGGACCCCTTCGCCGCTGCCAACCGTGTGCCAGCGGCCTTCGATGCAGAGGCGCGAAATGGAAGAGCGTGATGGTGAGCGCACGTCAGTAGTGACTATACCCTCATACCTGACGGAGCGCTTGCAGCACGGCAACCCACCCCAGACCTGCATCATGGATCA
>NW_015510680.1:10667-11669 GCF_001515645.1 Sinocyclocheilus grahami
AAAAAAAAAATGGTTACTATAATTTTACTATAATAAAATAATGGTTAATTTTCGTAAGGGCTGGCTGGTTTGTAAGGTGGAGATCCGTGAAACTTTAGAGAGCAGCTCTATGTCAATATCAAATTAGTCCATTACGGCTTAACGTCGTTAAATCTAAAGTCAGTTGATCTTGTTCTGCAACAAAATATGATCCCAAACCAGAAACCTTTGCTCGTCCCTGTTTATCGCCCTCCTCACGTGTCAGGCACGCGCCGCTAAAGTAAGAAGGGTCTCGTGTGAGAGAGATTGAGAGATAAATCACGCGGATGAAACTGAGGGAAAATCTCGAAACAAACCACGGGTAAGTATTTCCAGCACTTACAGTTCTCAGTCCACAGCTACATCAAAACGACTTAGATGAGAAACGCATGGAAAATCAATGTAGTGTTAGTTCTTAAAGATGTTTACTTATTTATTCATATTTTTATACGCAAGTATATACCATGGTAACCTCAGTTTTCGCCAAAATTCCAACCATAATAAACCCCCTTCAAACTGAAGCTTTTAATCTTCCTGTCATTATGTTTGTTTGCATCACTTTAGCTGTAGTAACTAACCGTGGTAACAATAGTAGCCTACCTTGTAGTGTTTAGTACATTTTAATGAATGAAGTAACATCAAACAAACATTTATTTAAGAAAGTTACTGCTTTACTTAGGATAAGTAAGGGGTATGAGGCCCAGTACAGAAGTAAGTTATTAAACCGCTCATATTCTAAAGCAGACTAAGGAACTTAAAGGTTTGTTCTTCATCATTAATATACTTTCCTTGTTATGACTGGCTTTATGTTAAACTGTCATCCTGACATGACTCAGCAGTCATACTTGCACAGTCATAAACTCCTGGTGGGCTTCATAAACTCCTCATTGCTGCCCAGGAAGTCATCTGACATACAGTTTCATGAAGTGAAACATGCTGAGTTCATTTTCCTTGTTAGTGACTTAATAGTTTTCTCCAAAAGCA
>NW_015510681.1:0-212 GCF_001515645.1 Sinocyclocheilus grahami
TAATACACCCATTTGGTATAACCATAGCATTCTTTCGGGAGGTGCACCATTTGTCTCCAGAGACTGGATGCAGAAAGGCATAAATACTTTGGATATGTACAAGTGGCTAATGCAACTTCAAGACATTGTTATGTTAGGAATATCCACGGCTCGGGTGAATATGAATATAGCCGTTGCAGTCTGTCAGTCGTATAATGCATGGCAATGGTAAC
>NW_015510681.1:1005-3030 GCF_001515645.1 Sinocyclocheilus grahami
AGCAGATAAACATCATTTTCATTTTTGGGTGAACTATCCCTTTAATGCGGCGCGCGCAAGTGAGCGCTCTCAATACACAGAACTACAAGTCCCGGGATGCACTGCGGCGGAAGAGGGCGGAGCCACTATCGGCTTTCTGACAGACGCTTTCAGGAAGTGCTCGAGGTAAGGCTTCACGTCTGCCCTCTATTTACACATTTGTCGCAAAACTTAGTTATTATAAAACTTCAGTGTTATTAACGCGTGTTTTTTCGACTCCAGCTTTGATGTAGTTTCTCTAGCTGCGCTGCACGAGAGCTGCTTGGATTGCTAGCATGCTAGTTTGTGGCTGAGGTTTCCTGCTGCGCGTCAGTTTATGAGATATATATATGAGATGCATATAAACGCTTCGTGTAGTATTTAGCAGCTTGTAAACTGTGGCGAGAAGCTCGGCTGTGATCAGGATGCATCGAGCAGTTAGTGTAGTCAGAACCTTCATGAACTTTGTGTTTTCACCTGATACTAACATCATGTTCTGTAGCAGTGTGAAGTATGCTTAATGTTTAAACAGCTAAGTGCACATGTGTGTGCTATACGTTATATATATATATATATATATGTAAAATAATATATTTAAATATAAATAAATGCAATAAAATATTTAAAAGAAATTACCTAAAATTATAAATACATTTCTAATCTAAAAATAATAAAATAATCTAAATTTAAATGTGAATAAATGCAATAAAATATTTAAAATAAAAAAATATATAAATAAGAGATTTAAAGATTATTTGTGGACAAAAGCCGTGTTATTTGCTGTCCTTCCAAATGATGAACAGATGAGTTGTCTTCGCGTGTGTGTAACGCTGTGATGGTGTTTCAGGAGGATCCAGCCTCTCGTGTGTGCGTTCAGACGCTGAAATCAGCTTCCGGCAGACGCGTGTGGCTTCTGAGCGCGAGCACAATAGAGCAAAACACACAGGAAGAGAGACGAGGAAGTCACTGCAGAAGCAGAGGAGCATGACGGAGTTCTGGGTGTGTTTCAGCTGCTGCATCGCTGAACAGCCGCAACCCGTGAGTCCCAAACACTCCGAACACTGGCTCTGATGATGAAGAAGCTGATGAAGATGATGATGAACAGTGTGTGCAGGTGTAGAGTGTAGCCGTTCTTCCTGAGTCTTGCTTCAGTGTTCCTCCCTCTTTGTGTGATTGCAGAAGCGGAGGCGGAGGATAGATCGCACTATGATCGGAGAACCCACAAACTTCGTTCACATGACACACGTGGGCTCAGGAGACATGGGCCGTGGAGCTGTGAGTAACACCACGTTACATTAGACTCACCACCAGGACATCGCGCTGAAGCCTGTTTTCAAATCTAACATTTCTTGCATTGCAACATAGTTTTGTTTCATTTTAAATATCTATATATAAGCATACATTCATTTGCTATATGCATATATACATATATGTGGGTCAGAGACAATATATATATTGTAAAGAAATGAACAAAAGTGATTATATGTGCACAGAAAGCACATTAGATGTAACTAAAGTGTCTACTTTTAAGGTTTCAAATAAGTTTTTGAAGGATACAATGTTACAATTTAGTTGAAATAATGTTACAGTGTCGTTCAGTGTAACAGTTATAGTTATGTAAAAATTCACACATGCTTATTCGTGACGTGTACGTATTAAAATATATAAAAGAATAAGAGAGCATATTCAATTTTACAGTAAAAATTCTTACTGACAAACGGGCGAAACCTAGGATAGTGGCACATTTCAAAAATGTAAAATTACGACTATTAGTCGTTATAATTAGTCGTTTAATGTGTCATAAATAGATTTTTGTTGTAAATGTGCCTGACGAGATTGTTACACTGAATGATATTTTAGTGGCCGTCTTCTGTAAATCAGGGGAAAATGTGTTATATTTATTTTTTGCTCAGAAAAACAAAAACAAAATTGTAATTAAATTGAACAGAAAACTTTTTAGAGTTTTTTGGGAAAAACAACAACAATTTAAAGCAGTATTACACTTAC
>NW_015510681.1:3587-4336 GCF_001515645.1 Sinocyclocheilus grahami
AGAATCTAAATTCTAATCAATCAATGATTGTCTTTGTTGTGAAATATTCTCTGGGTTTGGTGAGATTTGTGTTTTGCTACACAAGCCACATAAATAGTCTGTGTTTGATGCTGACGAATGCAGCGCTTCACTCTACACTCCGTGTGTTTATTAGTAAAGAACAGATTTGGCTAATGATGACACGAGATCTTGAGTCGTGCTGAACTGATTTTTCTGCTGTGTGTCGAGCAGGTGGACTCGGTGCAGACGCAGATGAAATCTAAAGGCGGTTACGAGAACGGCACGGCGGACAGCGTTCAGGGCTGATCAGGTGACCAGAAGCATCTCCAGCACACAGACAGAGCTAGCTTAAGCTCCTGGGACCCAGGGATGAACATCTCAGGAAGATGTAGAGAGGTTTTGGTTTCATTCATGAGCGCTGTAGAGGACAGCAGGACTAAAAGAGTGTTTATTAGGCATTCTGGGAGACGCAACAAGCTATATTTAGATATTCCTATGAAATATTAGATATTATTATGAAAGTCTTGCTAATTATTACTCCCATTATTACAATTCTTTTTTCATTACATGTTGCCACAATTAGACATTAACATGCAAATTAGATACATTGTATATAATAGAAAAAAACATTTATAGCCATTTTACACACAAACTGCATAAAGCAAAATGACCCTGGAGCACAAAAGCAGTCATAAGGGTCAAATTTGTGAAATTGAGATGTATGCATCACACGAAAGCTGAATAAATAA
>NW_015510681.1:4548-4798 GCF_001515645.1 Sinocyclocheilus grahami
GCATCTTTATACAAAGTCCTGAAACCTAAAAATGTCATGTTCATTCATGTCTTTTTATTTTTATTTTTAATCGAGTCCTGGTTTCCAGAACATATGAACACATTAGCATTTTTCAAAGTAGTTCTTCTTATGCTCTAAACAATGACATGAAAAAATACAAAATTCATAAAAAGTTGTTTTGTCTGGGTCTCAGGAGGTTAAGGCCATGCGTTTAGTTCTCTCACGTTTAGTTCAAATTCAGGGTCTTATA
>NW_015510681.1:5580-6103 GCF_001515645.1 Sinocyclocheilus grahami
GTCCTGTAACGCTAGAGATTGATCTGAATGCATGATTGTTTCTGTGAGGATCAATGTTCTGATCAGGTTTTTCCTTGGATCTTTGGAAATTCATGGTTTAATGATGGCTGGGCCACATGAGATACTCAGATACACAGATCCAGCTCTGTAATAATAACTGCTTTTTGTAACGTTTTGTACCTTTCCAATGTTCGCTGGAAGTTGGAATATTTTTTTTTATCTTTTAAATGTGCTGTGTTTGCGGTAAACTTGAAATGTGCACCTGACTGTAATGTTTGTGCAATGCTCGTGCGGGATGCATTGGCAGGAAAGTATTTTTGTACAAATCGTGTTCATTTTCATTCTGATGCATGAATAAAATTCCAGCCTTGTAGCACACTGTGTTTGTGGTGTTCAGTGCTGGTGAATCAGTGCTGTGATGAGGATCAGATCAATCACACTTCATGAAGAGAAATGCATCATCTTCTTACAGTCACACGTTCTTCCATTAACTCAGCTGTGTGTGTGTGTGTGTGTGTGTGTG
>NW_015510681.1:10711-11668 GCF_001515645.1 Sinocyclocheilus grahami
GTGTGTGTGTGTGTAGTAGTAATTAATTATTATTTAATGGTATTTTGATTGTGGTGTCTTTAAATTGAATATAAAAACAGCACTGTATTAAGAGAAATACAAAAATCATAGAAGGACTTACCAATGGATAACAGTTATAGCTGAACTTTGATTCTCAAACAGTAAAAGTATTCAGTTCATAAGTGTATGAGATCAGGTTAAAAATATTCTTATTAAATATTATATTGTATATTGAAGAGACTGCAAAAATGTTTTTTATTGAGAATATAATTAGAAAAAAGCGAAGTGGCAGTCACAATACAGGAGATAAAGTTATAAAAAAGGGGACTATTAGTAAAAATAAATCACATCAAATAACTAAATTATTATAGCTATTATATAAAGAGCTTTTAAAGGCTTCTTATTGAAGATGGTCCGAAAACACTGCTGTAAGTCAGCAAGCAGAACACGTGCGTTTATTTTTAGAAGATAGTTTGAATATTCTTTGTTTTGTTGACGTTGAGCGTGACGCGTCATGTGACCGAGCGGCGCACGCGGAAGCGGAAGCGAAAGCATTTACCCACACCATAAACATGACGAGCCAGATCTAGAAAGTAAGTCGACTGTTTAAATCGCCGGTTTTAAGTTAAATTAGAGTGCAGAAACTCGACGGAAACCTCTTAGTGTCAGACCTCTGACCCGGACGCGGCAGCTATGGCAGTAAATGTGCTGCTCCTCCTGCTGATGTGGCTCTGCTCTCGGGTAAGTTAAGCGCTGCACATGATTCGGTCCGAGCTGAAGATTCAGTGATCAGTGTCTGTGCTTCTGCTCGCAGGTCGACGGACAGGAGGCGATTCTGCACGTGTCTAATGGATCTACAGCCAGAGAATACTGTCTGCTGTACAACTCAACCTGGAGCAACATCTCAGACAGCCTGAGTACAGCTGTGAGACACACACACACACACACACACACACA
>NW_015510682.1:0-910 GCF_001515645.1 Sinocyclocheilus grahami
ATATATATAGTCCAAAGGTGAGCTTTTTTGTAAAATGCAATGTGTAAATATGTTTTAATGTGCTCTGCATATAAACAAGTACATTTGAACATTGATGTGATAAGTGTCAGTGCTAGGTATTGCAGAAATGAGCCTTGAGATATGATGAGGACAGTGGGAACACTGAGCTGACACACAGTCCCAGCTGCCTTTCACTCAGCTCAGTCTCGCCGCCGCACAATGGAGATCTGGAGAACTGCAGGACTTTTGAGTGGGAATGGCTGGAGGACGTCACTATCAAATTAATATATATGTCACGTGTCTGGAGGTGTACTGTTCCTGAGACGCAATGATATAATGGGCTAAAGTAAATAGACATATGGCCTCTGTGGCTGAACATCATTATACCCCCTTACTGCCACAGGATGCTTTAAAAATAGTGTCAGCTGTATTTTTGAGCGTCCCTGAATAGTTTTAATACTGTAACGTGCTCATCAGAATTAGATTAGACACCAAAGAGCACAGAAGGGTGAGACAGCTGCTGTCTGTCTGCCGAAGCACTTAGATGAAAAGCTATTTTTTCCTTAGATAATCTAATTAAGTGTTACGAATTATAGGCTACAATGATTTTCAAGGGGGTTACGACCTTTAATTTTCAGGAGCAGCAAAAAGTACTTGTGTATATAACAGAGTATTTATGTTGCTTTATCATATTCTCTAAAACTGATCCTAATGGAAATTGCGAGAGAGCAGATGACTGTTGCTATGGTTACCAATTTGGGTTCACTGTTGGCGCATATTTTCTGTAATTTACATTCGTTTTCTTACTAGGGGCGTTTGTAGCCTTTCATCAGTCTTTCAAAATGTCTCCCCATATTTTCATACTATTATGGATATATACCATCAAATTGCTTGTCTTCCCCTGCAGCAG
>NW_015510682.1:9006-11663 GCF_001515645.1 Sinocyclocheilus grahami
GGGGGGGGGAGGACCTGTGGAAAAAAACATCTGTAATTCTGGAGAGAGAGATTTTGATTTACAGCATATTTTATTGAATATTCAACATTTTCCATCTACTGAATCTCTTATATGAAAAAGCATATACAAATCACAGGATCTTAAAAGCTAGGTGTATATGTATTTCTGCTGTCCACTGGTCCAAATAAAGAAGCATTTAGCTCCTGTAAATTCATAGATTTGGAGTGTTTTTTCCTGCTCTGGTTTCACACTATTTGAAGCCTTCTGTGAAGGCCTTTGTGATGTGGCATCCAATTACAGTTTGAGAGATTCTGACATGATATCTGACTAAATACCAGTAGGAATAGTTTATTCTCAGGACAGTTCAGGAATCACGTGTATGGCTGAATCTGATACACTGCTTTTCATTAGGGTGCTAAAATGTTCTTAGCACCAGCCAGTCATTCGGCTCTGTCAGTCATAGTCAGAGGTCTGCTGGGAAAACAACCACATTACTAGATTTTTATTCCCTAAACAGCTACTGAGATATTCAATTAATATTTAAACACAATATACTTAGTGAGATTTTTATGAGCAACAACATGTTTGTAAATAAATATAGGCAAATTTTGTTTAGGAAGACCAGTATTAGTAACAAGCATCATTACAGATTATTTTTAGATTGTATTGACCCAAAACTACTAAGCAGGGAAACTACTGACATGTGAGGAAAAAAACAAGATACCATGGGCACGAATTAAGATTAATATTAAACATTTATTTATTAATAGAATAATGTGTATGCAAAGTTGTTTTGCTTTAGCTTTACAAGTCTTTAGTACACAGGTGCTAATTCATTTTTGGTATGTTAAGTTTAAAATGTTAGTTGTTTGGGTATGCGAGTATTTCTGTTCACAATGGGTGTTTTAAACAGTCTATGACAACCAGAGCAGGAAAAAGTCACATTGTAGAGTTTCCCTAAAGTGTGTGATCATCATTTTGAAAGCCCAGAGTTTTTCCTATATTTATAGTACTACTATGAGGAGGGTCCAACAGTCACCACCACGACCACCTCAATGTCTCATGGTGTTGAGGTAAATTATCTACCCTGGTAAAAAGATCTGCGTCCCTTCCACATGCCATGGGGGCTATTCCATATTCCTTTCACATACTAGCTTAGCTTTTAATAGTAAGATCTGTTTAAATGGTACCGACTTAAAGAGTGGATTATTAAACAAACTCCCTTGTTTAACAATTCATGAGTCAGTGAAAATAGAATCATATATCCAGAGTAAGTTCTTTAAGTTGTGAGAGCAGCACATTTCCAAAAAATAGCCCCCATGATTCAGAGCCCTGCAAAAGCCACAGCACTAGTGATGACAGTGAGGGTGTGTTAATAGAGCTTTCTGTATGTGTGTTAATGCGATGTTTACTTTAGTTTGTGTCTGTCTACGCTGTAGTATTATGTGGGGAAAATAATGCTTAATGCTATTGGTTTGACTGTCCCAAAAGTGCATTTTCTGTCGTTTTTCAGCATGTTTGTTTTTTATAAAGTTTAATAGAATAACTGTCTACCCAATACAAATTTACTAACCTGTCAGTGAAATATCAAGTTTTCAGAATTCTGTATAACCTTTTCATTCATTTGTCATATAAAAAAGTAAAATACTAATTTGCATGGTAAACAAATGAATTAGAGTTTGCGGAGTACGTTGAAGGTAAGTGTTGGACAATTGGATACAGAAAATAGAATCTTTATCTCATCCATTTTCTGTTTTGGTGTAAATCAGTATAGACTAAATTAAATTGTCATGCTGCTTGATTGCTTATAATATTCGAAAATTAGGTGTTTTGGTCCTCCATAACTGTTCCCCATAAAGTGATGTAACATTCCTTAAAGCGGTTTGGTTTTCATTGATGAAATTCTGTACATCTGAAAGATGTTAGAGATGTTTCGCTGAACCATGTGCATCTGTCTTAAATGTTGATTGCTGTTTTTTTAAGCTTGGACCTAGTGGCCTTGCCAAACGCACGGTTAGGAAGAAGGTGAAGGTGGACACCTCCAAGTTCATGACTCCTTACCTGGCTCACAGCCAGAAGATGCTTGACCAGTACAGCCATGTAAGCAAATAACAGAGAAAATATGTTGTGCTATTAATCCGTAAGACTGCTGTTTTCTTCTTATTTCATTTAAATGAATTAGACCACCACTGTTAATGATCCCAAATGATGCTCATAACTGTGAATTGAATTATTAAAGTGAGACCAGAAACAATTTCTCATAAAAATGCATGTTACCACACCATGTCTACAGGCCACAGTTTGAGAACCATTGGAATAAAAACAGATATTAGGTAGAATTAAGAGTCTGTTGGGGTTTGCTAGATTCACACAATCATTCAGAAGTTTGGATCCAGTAAGTTTTTAAAGAAATTAATACTTTTATTTAGCTAGAATGCATTACATTTATCTAAAGTGACAGAACTTAACTATCTTACCTGTCTTATCTTGCCTAGTCTATAATGCAAACTGAATTTGTATGTTTTTTGCAGAATAAATACAGGGAGGAATATGAAAAATCAAAGGGGCAGCCCTATGCCATTTCGGCTGACACACCTGAGATGATTCGCATCAAGAAGGCCCAGGAGCAGCTCAGTGAGGTATGTACCCTTGACGAA
>NW_015510683.1:0-958 GCF_001515645.1 Sinocyclocheilus grahami
AAGAAATGTTTCTTGAGCATCAATTTAGCATATTAGAATGATTTCAGAAGGATCATGTGGCAATTTAGCTGCTGAAAATTAATCTCTGCCACCAAAGGAATAAATAAAAGGAATAAAATAGTATTTTTATTAGATAACTGCAGCCTTATTTCAATAACATTAAAATAATCTTACTAACCCTAAACATTGGAACAGTGTTGTATTTTAGACATAATGTACAATATGAGCACTCTTTGCACTTTGAACTGTTTAAACCCCTTCCCACTGTAATTCAACTAACCTTATCATAACCACCATGCCCTCATTCACAACAAACAGAGGACGCTCAGCATGACAGAGGCCTCTATAAATAGCATTTCATTGAACAATGTTGTGAATGGGAGGTGCTGAATGGCTGCTACAGTTGCAAAGGTTAAAAGTAAACAGTAAGCAAATATTTGTATTGTATATTAATTAAACAGACTAAAGAAGAAGAAAAACTCTTGAATACAGAACAACTTTTTGTAACAGTTAGCTATTTTTTGATCTGCAACCACAGTTAGATTAGAAGTAGACACATAAAATCTCTGGAAGGGAGTGTAGCGTTTCCCTGTAAAAAAATCCTTGTTTTGTAGTTGGATGCAAACAATGGCAGAGCTGTAGATCATGCTCGGTGTTGGGCAGAGACCCAGACTGTCAAGGGCGCAGTGAGCAGACTTGATTCATTGATCATTAATTCACTTTACTAACACTGATTTGCAAGCAAGCAGCGTCATGGACCCATTCTGGCATAGATTAAAAGGTCTGGCATCAAAATCATGCTTTTACCAGAGCAGGGAGAAAAAAAATATTCTAATAAATAAAAGCAATTATTCCGATGCAGTTGTTTCAACTCAAAACCATAAAAAAGAATTTGACAGTCTGTCTTTCCTCCTTGCAGTAGACAAACTGGTCTACAGTAGCTCTTCTCCACAAACTC
>NW_015510683.1:1581-2619 GCF_001515645.1 Sinocyclocheilus grahami
TGTGTGTATATATATATATATATATATATATATATATACACAAACACACATATCAATAGGCCTATACATGTATGCGTTTGAGCAAGGATAATATAGAGAGAGACGGATGAAAAGAGAGACGAGCTCAATAAAAGTTTAGGTGCCTCCTTCTGATAATGCTAATCATGCAAAAACACTCTCTTACATCGTTCTAATTCCTCAATCTCCCATCAGATCTGTAAATGTAGTAGGCTAGGTTAATGAAAAGTGAGAACTTGGACAGTATATTTCAAAATTCTCTTCATGGGAAAAGAAAACTCTCAAAGTATTAAACCATCAAAAAAGTAAAAGTCAGGACATTAAGAGGTACAGACAGGCTCTTTCAGCAGGCTAGGGGAAAAACAACGAGGTGCTTCAAGCCTGAAGGTCATGATACCTGATCATCAAACCACCGCCAATTAGAGCATTAGGAGAAGTCATTTATTTTGCCTATGTTGAAAAAGGTGCTAAACTCTGTGAACCATTCCCTCATACCCTGCTGAAATTTCATCCAGAGTGCCCCACGGAGCGAGAGACAGAGGGATATTGAGGGGCAGTGCGAGGGAAAGACTGAGAGAGCAAGAGAGAGAGAGAATGCAAGACCCCAGAGACGTAGACCCCTTGACTTAGGGCAATCCAAAAAATACCAGGCAATTTATTTCCCTCTCCCACTTTCTACTCTTCCTCTTCTTGCACTACCTCCTTTCTCCCACCTTCTACATTTCTAACCCAATAGGCAATATAACATGTATGTGTGTATGTATAAAGGCCAATATATATTGCTAAGTTTGATATCGCCTTTTTTCATACTGCAACAGCAGCTAAAAACAACAAACTGTGGTTGTCATTTATAGTATTTACAGCAGTGAGTGGATCTGAATTCAAATTAAGCTGCAAAATGGACCAGAATTTATGCCTAGAATTTATTTATAAGTATAGATGTGCGACACTGAGTCATAGGTATCATCTCTGAATGTTGGTCAGGCACAGAGGAAGTGTTAAAAATAAGCAAGTAAAAAT
>NW_015510683.1:8955-9713 GCF_001515645.1 Sinocyclocheilus grahami
AATGATTTCTGAAGAATCATGTGACACTGAAGACTGGAGTAACGACTACTGAAAGTTCAGCTTTGAATATTTCATATTTTAAAAAAAGACAAGAAAAGAAAGCAGTTATTTTAAATTCTAAAAATATTTCACACTACATTTATACTGTATTTTTGATCAAATAAATGCTTGATGAGCGTAAGAGTCTTTTTTCAAAAACATAACAAAAACTATTTCGCCCCCAACCTTTTGAACAAAAGTAAAAGTTTTAAGTCATTATAACAATAGTTCAACAAAACCAAAAACCAAAAATCTGCATAGCTTTCTCTTTTTTTTCTTACATAGAACACAAAAGGTGAATTTTTGATTAATATCCTGACCATTCATTATAATAAAAGTGAATGAAGACTGGAGCTGTCATCCTTCAAAAAGGCCAAAAAAGGACTACAAATGTTTCTTAAATCCAAATTACATATGCGTTATGTTGCAAGTCTTCTGAAGCCATAGAATATAGCTTTGTGTGAGGAAAAGGCACAAAAAGGAAAAAGAAATAGAAATAGGAAAATTAGAGATGCTGATTTCATGAATCGTCCATAAACGTTCTTTTGCATCAAATCTTTTAAATTAATCATTGGATCCATTTCCCAAAACCGGTCTGAATGATTATTTTACTAATTGGAATGATCTGGTTCTTTAAAACAACTTGGTAACTCAATGATTTGGTGAAAGTGGTTAACAGTTCATTAGAGGAAATTTACTTTTATACTTAATCGAAAAAA
>NW_015510683.1:10723-11659 GCF_001515645.1 Sinocyclocheilus grahami
ACTGTGGGTGCTGTTCATATGGACTTATTGCCAGAATATGACCATGCATCATTTGCTCTGCTTTGATTAGTGCTCTCCACCACGCTAAGTTTGTTTAGTGTGACAGTTTGTCATTGACTTACATTTGAGTGATGCTATCAGAACTAAAAGCTTGTATCAACATCCAATCACATCAATACTTTGTTCTCTCAACAATGCCAGCATGCATTCCATTGTAAACTATCACATTTCAAGGGTTGGGAGCATCACTAATGAATCTCCAACGCGAAACATATGGTGGCTAGTAGCCTATATTACGCTTCCTGAATGTACAACTCTTATAAGCAGGTGGTTCTTAGTAAATCTCAAACTTACAGCACAACCAGTGTAGTGCGATTCTCAAGTAAATTGTTTTTGTGTGACAGTTCTTATTGAATCAAAATCATACATCATGACCAGTGTAGTGCGAGTGATTCTTGTGCAAAAGAGCAGGTTCTTCTTAGTGAATCCCAAACATATAATGCGACCAGTCCAAGCAAAATATTCTTAAGTGAATTAAAAACATACAGCATGACCAAATAATTTGAATCAAAAACATACAACAGCGTGTGTAATGTAGTCTGTTTCCCGAAGGAATGACTCTTGGGAGTCAGTTCTTCTAAGTAAATCAAAAACATAGAGCGCTTTTAATGTAGACAGATTCTCAAAGGAATGATTCTTAAAAGATGGTTCGTTTTGGTGAGTTACAAACATGACACGTTTTTCAAGAATTGTATTAAATGTATTTCAGGTATGCTGACATGACCTGTTGAGGGAAGTAAATTGGATAAGTTTTGATTGATTGATTGGAATTGTTCAGAGGCATCTAAATGGATTCCCATCCTTACTACTTCCCAAATAAAAGCAATGCATTCCAACATACAGTGGGTACGGAAAGTATTCAGACCCCCTTAAATT
>NW_015510684.1:0-226 GCF_001515645.1 Sinocyclocheilus grahami
TATAACATTTATATAGAAATCTCCATCGTGTTTAATGTTATTATTACTTCTTTATGACTTCTTCAGCACTAGATATCACATATTTTGAGGTCGACAGATAGATAGATAAACAGACACAGACTGACAGAAAGAACAATAGATGGATAGAATGATAGAATGACAGACAGACCAATAGAACGATCTATCTATATAGTTCTATCTATCATCAGATAGATAGATAGATAGA
>NW_015510684.1:236-436 GCF_001515645.1 Sinocyclocheilus grahami
AGATAGATAGATAGATAGACAGACAAAAAACAATAGACAGAATGAACGACAGACAGACAGAGACAAATAGACAGAACGATAGATAGACAGAATGTTAGATAGAATGATAGAATAACAAACAGAATGACAGACAGATAGAACGATAGATGGATAGATAAAAAAACAATAGAACGATAGATAGAACGAACGACAGACAGACA
>NW_015510684.1:1840-3228 GCF_001515645.1 Sinocyclocheilus grahami
CATTCAATGACCATCAGACGACTGCACAATTCTTCTCATTCCCATGATATTTTTCATTAAAGTCCACACGAAACGTCTCTATAATAACGAAGCAAAATCAAACCCCACGTTCAAGATCAATGTCAGACAGACACACAGCGGCCTCGCTCAGTGTCGCTGTCCGTGATCCACCAATCAGAACGCAGAAGCGAGACTCGAAACACCAATCAGAGCGCTGGGAATTTGCATGCCTGATTACTGGACGTTGCAAAGCATAATAAATGCCTCCACTGCCAGAAGCCTTCAAATCTCATCATGCTCATTTGCATAAACAAAAGTAAACATACTCTGGAGCCCAAAAAGCACGTCAAGGCAATTTTACGGAGTACAATTATTTTATCTGATCTCAGAGTATATGAAGACTGTATATGAGCATATAGTCCAAGGTGAAAGGCATTTGTGTTTAACATAATCATGGTATATTTAATCATTGCTCATTTGTCACGTGAGTCCATATGTAGGTCATTAGACGCATCTGCTGTGTTCACCAGAGACGATCGACCAGAAAATACACGCACTGAAACAGTGATAAATAACATTACTATGCACAAATAAACTGCTGTGAACTTACCAGAAATACTTTGAGATATCAAACAAACCGCAATCTGTGATCAGAGCTGTTCTGTAGGCTGTCAGAGGGGAAATGTGATATTTGGATGGCGATGCATCGTCCTGCATCCATAAAAAATCCCTCAAATCCTTCCTCCCCCCGCAGCCCTGCTTCAGCACTGGCCCTTCAGAGCTTTACCCCGAGAGCAGAAGAGGCTCTCCACATTATTTCTCCAGAGTCAAAATGGCCGACTGGAGCCGCGGACGCGCGTGCTGTCTATGTGCTCATGTATTGGTTTAAAGACGGAAGCGCTGTATGTCCTTAAAATAATGCTAAATAAAAATAAGTATATCATAATTGTATTTATTTTATAAATAAAATATGCAAACATAAACATCAAATATAACATTTAATTTCTCCCCCAGGTGTTAGCATAAATATATAGTTATGAATATCAATATATTACTATTGTAATTTATTATAGTATATTCGTAAGCCAATAATGTTATGCCGTTATTGTAACTTGATTTTAGTTTTTGCAAGTTTAACTTTATTCAGTTTCCTTTTTTCTCATGGATGCCAATAAATGCACGTAAACACAAAAATAAACATTTACTTTAAAAATAATTTAAAAATCTATATATATACATATATATATATACACTATTTTATTTAAATTTTACTTTATCTATATTTATCTTCTTTTTTGTTTTATTTTTTATTTTTTTTAAAACAACAACAAAAACTAACAAACACAAGCTTTCTATTTTTTTCTATTCTATCTACTTGTTTTTCTTTG
>NW_015510684.1:6348-7721 GCF_001515645.1 Sinocyclocheilus grahami
ATTATTTTTTAACTAATACATTACTAATACTAATTTACAACTAATACATTAATGAAAATAATTTTGAATTAAGAATTCATTTGTCAAACTGCACTATTTAAATAATCTAAACTGTAACCACAATTACATAAAATACACACGTTTATATTACACCAAAAAAAGTTGGTGTAGAAACCATTTTCACTCAGAAATTGCAAGTAAATTTCACAAACAATTACAAAGAAATAGCACGTTGAATTAAATGTAAAATTTTGAAGTAGAAAAACTGAAGTATATTTCCTTATTCTAATGTAAATGTACTCCATCTTTAATTTACGACTTCAGAAAATCTTTTTTTACAGTGTGCAGTATATGCACTGTAACCTAAAATTGTTTAATAATACTGTCCATGTTATTTTTCAACTACCCAGAAACTAAATTTGTACATTTTATGAAAAAATGCCAGCTAGGTGTGAGAGTCGTTGATCAAGTTCTGATTCTGGGAGTCACAATTCTCAATCCGCATTTTAATTTATTTTTTATTAATTAATTTAGCAACTTCATATTACATATACATATTCATTTAATTACTTATGTAATTATAGGTACTTTTTTAAATAACTGCAAATTAATAGTAAATTAAAACATTTGTACCGATATGCAAGGGTGTAGTGGGTAGTTGCTAGGTGGTTACTTATTAAATCAAAAGAGCTTATCTTCAAGTCTCTGTGATATTACTGTTTCTATGGCGCCGGTCCCTCTTTCAGTGCCAATCTATGGGAAATTAATATTTGTCAGACTGAACATCAAAGTTTAAAACTTAACTCTGATTGTAAGTAATAGTACTGCTGGCCTTATTAAACGTCAATAATTAGTGATATTTTTGTGATTTTCATTTTCAGGCATACCGTAAATTAGCAAAAGAGTACCACCCCGATAAAAACCCTAATGCAGGTGACAAGGTGAGTTCTCATTTTATCGAAAGCTATTAACATGATAATTAACATAATAATAATATTTTGACCTGTTTGATTTAGTTTAAGGAGATCAGTTTTGCATACGAGGTACTGACTAACCCGGAGAAGAAGGACTTGTATGACCGGTATGGGGAACAGGGCTTGCGTGAGGGTGGTGGTGGAGGAGCCGGAATGGAGGACATCTTCTCTCACATCTTTGGCGGAGGTCTGTTCGGCTTTATGGGCAGCCAGAGCAGCAGGAGCCGGAATGGTGGCCGACGGAGAGGGGAGGACATGATACATCCACTGAAGTGAGTAAATATGAAGAAAAATAACCTGAAAATAAAAAATTAAGTACTTGAGGGAAGAGGAAAATTATTTTTTTCATGACCTATTTTAAAGGGACAGTTCACCCAAAAATGAAAATTCTGTCATCAT
>NW_015510684.1:8402-9258 GCF_001515645.1 Sinocyclocheilus grahami
TTGGTGTAATGAAAAATGTGTTTATGCGGTTTAAGGTTAAAAAAAACTAATTTTTTTCCACATACTGTACATTATTGTTTTTCCTTTATGCGCCGCCTTTCTGAAACGCGCCGATTTTTACAAAGATCATCTGAAAAGCAAGGTGTGCTGTGATTGGCCGAATACCTCAAGCGTGTGACGGAAATGTTATGCCACTTATCATACTGTGATGCCCTGTCCGGCTGGAGCGATGATTCAAAAACATGAAAACCCATTATAAATGAGGCATTCGTTGCATCCAGTGGGGACATAATTATGGATTATAATGACTTATACTGTCTTTTTACACGTTGCGTTGCATCGCGCCGCATAAACATAAAACCACGTCTGCATTTGTGATATGAGAAATTACAAACAACTGCCCAAAAATTCACTTTAAATATAAAAAATATAAAATATAAAAACTCTTTTAATATAAAAAACGTACTTGCAGTCCATGAGTCAGAACAGCCGGCATTGTAGTCTACTCGCCCAGGATCAGGAAACGGTCCTCCATAAAATGTGCTGCACACATCTGAATATTTGGGTTGAAGTGTTCTGGAACAGTGTTGTAAATACAACTTAACCACTGATTTCTAGTCGTGTCCATTTTTGGAAGGCCAAACAAAGTAGTTTTGCTTTCACAATGAAACACACAGCATCACACTGTGGCCTAGAGTGAGCGGCGGCGGCCTAGATGAGCAGAGACTGGGGGCTAGCGTGAGGAACGGCCGGCGGGTTAGAGTGAGCAGAGGCGGGAGGGCTTGCGGCAACCATATGTGACGACCCTGGGCTGGACTCCGCTTCGTCCACTGTGAAAGCCGATCCGGCGATCCAC
>NW_015510684.1:9364-9613 GCF_001515645.1 Sinocyclocheilus grahami
GCTTTCACAACGAAACACAGCGCCTTCATGACATGGCGGCGGCAACAACAATACTACAGCGAGAATAAAAGTTACGCCTTCTTTCTTTGCGTGAACATTTAGGCGGCATTATGAAAATCTTCCCACATCGTGACGTAGATATGTGGGGGCGTGTTAGAACAAGCCATTTTAGGTAGGCGTGGTTGAATCTTATCTTTTATAAAGAAAATATCTCTTTGGATTTGAGACTTTAGTCTTTGCAACTTTACA
>NW_015510685.1:0-856 GCF_001515645.1 Sinocyclocheilus grahami
AGCCAGGAAATTTCAGTTTTGACAATATGGGACCTTTAAAGGTTTAGGTGAAGAAAGTGAAGAATCTGAGAGCACAAGAATCAACCAACTGTTTAAAGCTCTTATAGCAGTTGTTTAAAGGTGATGGGTAGAAAAGAAAAGAGAGTATTGAGAAATTAGAAACCAGGAAAGAATAGAGAGAAAAAAGAAAGAACAGTGAGTAATCATAAGGCTGCTGCCACATAACTGTGTTTCAGCTTCTCCTCAGGGCATTGTGGGTAAAGTTACCACTCTATTGACTTTACAGGCCGTTACATGTCATGAGTGAGCCAGTGACACAGAGCAGACAGCATTTATCGACATAAAAGTCTCTCAGGCCACTGCCACACACAAACGTCTCATCAGAGGTGGAGAAGAGAGATGCACCTTCACTCCTCTTAGCCATTACATACATTAATGTTCAAAGGTTTGGGATTTATAAGATTTTTTTTAAACGAAATTAATACTTTATTTCAGCAATGATGAATTAAGTTGATTAAAAGTGACTGTAAAGACTTTCACTTTGTAACAAAAAATATATATATATTTCAAATAAATGCTGTTGTTTAAACTTTCTATTCATCAAATAATCCAGAAAAAAACATCATGTTTCCACAAACATCATATTAAAAAAAATACTTTACAACCTCAAACCTTATATACATAATGACTGAATCCCACAAAAACATATCAAGAACATATCAAGTACATGGCTCACCCCAAAATCAAATCAATCAATAATTTTTTTTGCATTGTATCATTATTTTCATAAAAATATGATTAAATTTCCTTCCTGAATTACTAAAATTCAAAAATGCAATTTAAAATGGGAAAAAAA
>NW_015510685.1:998-3762 GCF_001515645.1 Sinocyclocheilus grahami
TCATCATGAAAAATAAAGTGTAAAACAGACGTTTTTTCCCTGAAACCACTTATGTTAGTCAAAGTATCTCGTATGAAAAAGTCATGATTTACATTTTTCACCCTCTTTCTGACCTTTCTATGAAACTACTGTAACTACCTTTAAGCAGTTTGTATGTAAATTGCATCTGTCTTGCTTTTGATTGGCTAACCTATAGAGTTAGAAGCAAAGAAAGTCATGTTTTCCATTCTGGACCTTTCCAGTCTGGTCATACCATGCTTTTTTTCCTATTTAAATCCACTTATAATGTTATAAAACATTTAAAGTCCCACAAAAACATCTCACAAAAAAAGTCTCACATGGATCTACGTTTCCTTGCAAATTCATCCAAATTGCAGTATATTACCTTAGCAAGAACCAGCCAAATTTCTAAATAACTGTCATGTCTTAACAAACAATCCATTTTAGCTCGTTTTCAATAAATGCTCCTTTTGGACTGCAGAGGAACTTCTGAAAGTTACAGAGTGTTTTCGTAGCACATCACGCTCTTTGATCTCAAAAGATCAAGGAAAATTTGACTACTCATGATATGACCCCTTTAATATTAAACAGGAAAGTTTCGTTTAAAAGTTCTGAAAGCAGCTTTTCCCAACAAATGGCACCATCACTTCTGATTTGTTCTGTGAATTTGAGCTTCAAGACAAAAATCTTGCACTGCTCCTCACAATACAGAAGCTCTGAACTATAATCAGGACTAGCTTGCACAGACACCAGTCCAGCGCCTGGATCCAGAGCCCGGGCCGTGTATCGATCAGTATTGATCTCTATAGCATCCAGTAGTGAGAGTGACAGAGGGAGAGTGATAATAGGCTGAATTTATGAGCTGCATGTGGTTGTTCACAGTGATTTATACTCCTGGAGTGGGATGACCTTCAGCACTCTGGAAACAGTCTGTGTGCTGAAATCAAATAAATGACGGTGACACCGTAAAAAGATGGGGAATCTTATGGATGTCAGAGTTGTAGATGAGGATCCTAACATCCTAATGTATCATCACAGCTTTCCCACCAGAGACACAGAGGGAAACTTCACTAGGGCTCTATGAAAACAGTTTTCATTTTTTCCTAAATTCCAATTCTTTTTTCCCAAATTCCATTGGTTTTCTCTTCAATTGTAATTGTTCTGGATTCTGTTTTAATGGTTAAATTATAGTAATCAAAAAGCATTTTTAAAGTTATTTAAAGTTATGAAACTTCTCAAATTTAACAACACTTTAGTAGAAATTTAACAAAAATTAGATTTTAGGGCCCTAAGAAATTCGTTTTTATTTTTTCCCAAATTGTGTCTTTTCTGTTTTAATGATTAAATGAAGTTGTAGTAATTTAAGCATGTCTAATTAATTGAAATCAAGAAACTTATACAATTAAACAATTTATTAAACACTTAACAAAATAAAAAATATATTTTTATTTTTCTAAATTCTGTTTTTTTTTGTTTGTTTGTTTTTTTATAATAGGGCCCTACGAAAAACTATTTCTTCATGAATTCTGTATTGCCTGTTTATTTTTTCTGGACTTATCATTTAAAACAAATGTATTATAAAAAAACAATGCTATTCAAACAAAGGTATAGCACATTAACACTTTAATTAATCTTTTAAAATGTGATCAAATTCCATTTTAACGATTCCTTTTATTTTAACAAAATGATGCAAAATAGAGGTGCTGCAAAAAATAAATTACTTTGAGAAGTACATTCTCTACTGTACAATAGTAATGTATATCTGCCAAAATGTCTTCAAACTTAATTTTTGACAGATTGCAGTTAAGACCTTAAGACCTGTTTTTATCAAATGACAAGGTGAAATAATAGTGGAGTGAACTCTCCAGAAATTAATATAGTATATTAATATAGTGAGACAGCAAATGCTGAAAACACCATGACTGTCATGCGTACTTCTATGTATAGTATGTATAGTAGATGAAACTGCATCACTCATTCACACAGAGACAAGCAGAACATACAGACATTTAAATAGCAGTCTTTTTGAGCTTTAGTATTCAGACATTAGTCTAAATCACAATTCCAAAATCTGCTTAACTCCGTGACATTCCACTACGTACTGTAATTCCGTTCTGCAATTACGTCCACATTTTCCATATTGTGGGAATCATAGGGCCCTACTTTACTAATGTTATGAGCAAGATCATGTAATACACACCTGGAGGAAGCGATCGGTGTGTGCTCACCTTTATCTGCAGTAGAGATGTTCCAGCAGAGGTGCTCTCAAGCAAACTGATGTTATAAAGCGTCTGGCTGAAGATCGGCCTGTTGTCATTCTCGTTGATGAGGTTGATGAAGACGCGAGCAAACCCCACATGCTCCGACAGAGACTCGTTGGCATACAGCTGGAGAGAAGAGCAGCAATGTGACCACAGCCACCATCAGCATAAAAAAAATCACATACAATAACACTGGGTGTATTTTAAGGCACTGGTTATATTTCATTAAATACTGAAAAAATAATTAAAAAAATGTTCATATTCATAAAACTATTGTGTGTTCTATGTGCTGTTTAGAATGTTCCCTTGATAGGCAGCTACCTATGAAGGCACTAGACAGCAAAGGAGCTCACTAGGTTTTGGAACAGAGCCAATATATTAAATCTAAAGTGTCTGTCTTATATCACACTTTTATGAGACCTTTATATCTCAACGATGCAGTATTTCATTGCTGACATAATTACGGAGATGGGAGAAAAAACTGTGGGCAAATGAGCAAAAGA
>NW_015510685.1:10070-11654 GCF_001515645.1 Sinocyclocheilus grahami
GGCGAGATCCCAATTCGTCAGTCATGACTGACGTAACGTAGAACGAGACTGACTGAAAGGAAACTCCATTAAGTCTCACAAAAAAATCTAAATTTAGCATTCGGTACATCACACCTGCAAAAAGTTCCTCTCTCATCCTTTCCTCAAATGTGAGAGTGTGTTTTGACAGGGATTTCATTGGATGGACTCAAAATAAAACTTAAACTTCACGTAAAAAAGTAATACAATGTTCTGCAATAATCATTTCTGCCTCTCGTCATTGTATCAGGTACAGAGAGATCCCGAGCAAATGGAGAGATGACAGGAAGTCCCTCATTAGTGTCATTCTCTCTTCCGTGAGGCCGGCGAGGGGAAGACAGGACATATGGCAGGAAGTAAATTTAATGATGACTCATCACTATCTTAGAAAGTGCAATTTTCATACCGTACACACACTGCATCACACACTCTGATTAAACACAATGCTAAAGTGTGAGTGAGGCAGCTGGCACTTACACTGACAGAGAGATTCGCTGACTGAAAAACACACAGTTACTTGAGCTGTCACAACAACTTACGATGAGAAGAAATATCTAGAATATAGTTCAGACGGAAAGCGAAGCGAACGTACAGACCCAGACACACACGTAAGCATGAACACAAACACACTCAAAAAGCAATAATGTTGAGCATGGTGAGAAGAATCTGTGATTGATTATTGTGTGTGTTTACTTGCTGCTTATCTCTACTAAGTCCACACTTATCTGTCTCTACAATCACTCCATCTCTTCAAGTCTCCTTCTCTCTTTCTTTTTTTGTCGTAATCTCTCTCTCTCACACAAAAAGGAGAAGATGGGTTGAGGGTTTTTCTCTTATCAGATCTCACATGCACACACAGGCACTGACAAACCAACATGGTAGACCTACAAACCCTGTGTACTAGTCTATGTGTTAATGAATGTATTCAGGATGTATTCACAGTTATTTTGCTGGCCATATAAAATTGAGCAACATTATGAATATTGCAACGGTTTTAATGTGCTTTTTATTTGGCTATTACGCTTCCTAAAGAGTGTGTCATTACAGTAAATTAGCAATCCTGTTTGCGACTTATCAGTATGAGAGAGCATCACTGCTGATCAGTTCAACCTGTTTCAATAAATATCTGTGATAAATAATATGGTATTTTATGTTGGCTCATAAAAATGAATGTTAAAATAAAAAAGTCATTTCATTTAATGAAAACTGTAAAAGTCAAAATTTCAAGATGCAAAATAGAGAGATACTGTAATTTTCTTAACAATATGGGAGACAATAATTAATTCTCACACTTTTTACTCTATAAACATTTACACTATTTTTGATCAAACAGGGGTGCGTTTCCCAAAAGCAACTATGGTCGTAAGTTCCGTCGTTACCAATAGAGTTCAATAGAACTTAGGACCATAGTTAGCTAACGATGCTTTTAAATGGGGTAAGTTGTCACAATAGTTCACAGGCTTCCAGCTAAATTTGAACACAATTTGGAATTTGATTTTTGCCTTAATTGTGTTCACTTGTTTATAAGTGTTAAAATTGGTAACTTACACTAAAACTATTAAAATA
>NW_015510686.1:0-1915 GCF_001515645.1 Sinocyclocheilus grahami
AGGAGAAGTTGATATGAAGCGCTAAAAACAAGTACAGTATAGTAAGTACAGTACAGCTTTTTATTTGTTGAATTTTATTCAACCAGCAAGGAAAGTTACAAAATTATGCCACCATTTACTCACTCTGATGTTGTCCTGAATAATATTTATTTATTTATATTAATTCTTTGCAGTTAAAAAAAAGAACAAAAAGAAAAATAAACCAAAAGCAAAAAATCCAAACAAAAAACAGAACAAAACTAAACAAAAAACAAACTCCCACAAAAAAAATAAATAAAAAAAAAAAGCAAAAAACCCAAACAAAAAACAAACACCCACAAAAAAGAAAAAACAAACAAACCAAAAGCAAAACAAAATCCAAACAAATACCCCCCCAAAAGAAACACAAAATGTTCTTTCCCTTTCCTCAGATATTTTGTCTAAAATTATTATTATTAGTAGTAGTAGTAGTTGTTAGTTAGTTAGTTAAGCCTAAGAAATAAAATAAAATGGGTTTGGAAAGATATCCATAATAGTGACAGTTTTGAGTTTTGTGTGAACTAACCTATGAAGATCATTTAAAAAAATTATAAATACAAAAATATAAAAAAATTTCAGTTTAATATACAGGAAGCCTTAAAGGGAAGACACTTTTTTTTAGCATAAGATAATAAAATGAGTTTGGAAAGACAGTAAATGATGACAGTTTCATTTTTATGTGAACTAATCTGTTAAGAGAATAAATAAAAATAGTCATAGATGCTCATTTGATCCATTATTACATCACTAATAAGGCCTCTTCCTTCAAACCCTAAATTCAATAATAATCAAATGTATTTATTATATTACCATTGCTCTTTTTGCCAGTTTATTTTATTTTATTTTTTTCATGAGATAGTGGAAGGGGGCTCGAATATAACAGGATGAAGGGGGATAACAAGAGTTGGAAATGTTTGCAAGCCAGTTCAAACTCGCATCCATGTAAGCATTGCAGTCCAATGTGTTGGAACGTGTGCTAACTACTAAACCATGAAGAAATGCTAGAAAGTAGTCACAGTAGGTTACGCTGAGAGTACCTTGATCGTCTCGTAAGCGTCTGTGATGAGGGCGATGAAGAGACTGAGCACCATGTAGATGAAGAGCGAGATGAACGAGTAGAGATAAGCTCGGCTGAACAACCACACCATTGTGTTCTTTTGCTCAAACTGTGCAAACGTAGGAAACATGTCGTCCCCGTTGACTAGAGAGAAGAGGCACTCTGCCACACGACTCAGCCCTTCAAACTGACCCACAGAATATTGGTGATTGCATGGGAGAAAACATTTGGAGAAAGTTTGCATGAGACCAGTGTGAAATACTGACAGCTGGCAGTATAAAAATACATTATTTATTAATTAAAACACTTTATATAATGATGTGTGTGTGCGAAAATATGTATACAGATTAGATAGATAGATAGATAGATAGATAGATAGATAGATAGATAGATAGATAGATAAAGATGGATAGACAGATAGATAGACATACAGACAGCAGAAAGACAGACAGACAGACAGACAGATAGATGTGTGTAGATAGATACAGTAGACAGACAGATAGACAGATAGATAGATAAAGCAGACAGACAGACAGATAGATACAGTAGACAGACAGATAGATAGATAGATGTGTGTAGATAGATACAGTAGACAGACAGATAGATAGATAGATACAGCAGACAGACAGACAGATAGATACAGTAGACAGACAGATAGGCAGATAGATAGATGTGTGTAGATAGATACAGTAGACAGACAGACAGATAGATGTGTGTAGATACAGTAGACAGACAGACTGACAGATAGATGTGTGTAGATAGATACAGTAGACAGATAGATAGATGTGTGTAGATACAGTAGACAGACAGGCAGACAGACAGATAGATAGATAGATAGAT
>NW_015510686.1:1925-2209 GCF_001515645.1 Sinocyclocheilus grahami
AGACAGACAGATAGATGTGTGTAGATACAGTAGACAGATAGATAGATGTGCGTAGATAGATACAGTAGACAGACAGACAATGTACATTTTTTATATAAATGTTTATAAATGATATAATATAAAATGTGAAAACATTCATTTTATGTATTATATATAACATATATCAAATTAATATATATTGTGTAGTATATAGCTATACAACTATACAAAATATAAAATGTAATAAGTATGTGTGTGTGTGTTTAAATATACTGTATATATATATATATATATATATATATATA
>NW_015510686.1:2637-9153 GCF_001515645.1 Sinocyclocheilus grahami
TATATATATATATATATATGATTTTATATTTTAATATACAAAAATACTATTATTGTATTCTATTCATTCTATTGTATTCTATTCTGTTCTACTCTATTCTATTCTGTTTGGTCAATAGATGGCTTCGTAAAAATATAAGTCAACATATACTGCCATCTACTGTACATAAGAAAGACTACAAAATTAAAACAAGGAAGTATGTTACAGTACATCCATATTTCACTAGTATACAATACCAACCACAAACATTTACCCAGTGGGTTTGTTTGTTTATTTATTTTTGACAACTTTATTTACCTTCTCATGGTAGGGTCCCAGAACAATCCATCCACAGAAGGTGTAGCCGAGGTAGATCATTCCTGCGCAGCAGCAGAAGCGTAAGACTTTTGGTAAGGCTGCTCGCATAGTGAGGATAAGCACCTGTGTTGTCATAACAATATTTTAGGGCCCTAATAAATGATTAGTCTTTCAAGCAATCAATACTGTTATATGACTAGTGGTCAATAAAACACATGTGCGCCCCCTTGCTATACAGTTACTTTCATGTTCTTAATGTGATTTTGCGAATTTTGACTTACATTGTATTTTTCGAAGTATCCCAGATACCTTATGACGCCCACCCAGACCATTAGAGTTGATGTTCCCAGGAAGATGCTGCAGACATCATAGTTAGTCATGCTCTGTGAGGAGAAAGGAACTTTATTAGTGTTTTGAATGTAGGCCATACTTGTTCTTCCATGCGAGTGCAAAGTAAACATTACATAAACCTGTTTAATTGCCCTGCCTTAAATCACCCTACAGCACAGGCCCAGAGTCGAAAGACTACTACAAAGTCTAAAGAGAGTTGCATAATGCCATGAAAAACTGCAGAATCTGTGCAGCTGTTTAAAAGAACATGAACTTTAGAAACTAAAATCAAATCATTTGAGTACATTTTACTCCACATTTATATTAGCTTTCAAAAATAATTAAAAGAAACAAAAGCACTAATAATCAATACATGACAATAAACTATTTAATTTTATAATTTCTATGTTTCCAACTAACTTTATAAAATGGTTTTCATGAAAATTAAGTACATTTTCCCGCCAAATTTAGATTACCTTACCAAAAAAATCATTTAAATAAACAAAACAAAAACACCAACATAATAAATAAAAATACATAAAAAAATTTTTTTATTACATTTATAAAGTGTATTTCCAACTAACTTTAGAAACTCAACACAATTAAGCACATCCTCCCTCCAAATTTAGATTACCTTATCAAAAAAAGCTAAATGAACAAAATAAAAACACATATAATAAATAAATAAATACATACATAACAACAAAAATATTTAAAATGTAGTGTTTGTTTCCAACTATCTTTAGAATGTCAAATCCGATTATTTTAATGAAACTTAATCACATTTTCCCTCTAATTAAGTGCATTCGATTACCTTACCAAAAATAAGGACAAATTCACAAATGAATGAATTAAGCTAATTAAAAATGCTAATATTTTTTTCCAAAATATAAAATGATATCAGTTAAAATTAAGCACAATTTCTCTCAAAAAATATAAATGACCAAAAATATAAATGAATGAATAATATTTTTCTAATACTAATATTTCACATTCAAACTCAATTGACTTTTCATGAAAATTAAGTATATTTTCCCTCCACAATTACGTCACAATAAATAATTTTAAACAATAAACAAAATGTATATAGATATAAAAATAGTAATAAAGTGTTTAATAGAAGCTATTAATACAATATGTTGAATTAAATCAAATATGTATATATAATGAGAATCACCATTATATTGGGAAGTAAAAAATATATATATTTCAATTTGTTTGTTTTTTTAATTTAGGGAACTACAATTTCCTCAGCAATTTTTCAGATTGTGTGAATATCTAATGCATCGGCAAACATGTTTTCATAAAAAGGAAGCACCTTAGCCTGTATTTCCATTTTTAGTATTGATCCAATGATGGACAAAACATCACTGATGATCACTAAGATGTACCAGCCATTCAAGAACTCCCTCTGATCATCTTCACACACTTTCTGATTATAATTCTCAAGACAGAAGCTAGAAAACCGCTGCAGAGAGAGGAAGTGACACATGAAGGAAACACAGACAGACCACAAAATAAGTCATTTCACACTGAGTCACTATGACAGAACATCAAAACTAACTGATGTAGATTTTTTAAATGTTAACGTATCTGTGATATTGACAGAATTGAATGCAGGTTTACCTGAAGTAACCTCACAGCGAGAATAATAGAACGTGTGCAGAGCACTGCAGAGATCAGACACACTACAATAACAAAGCCATCAAAGATCAGCAGGTAGTGAGTGCTCTTCTGAGCTGAAAAAGACAATAACGAAGCATCTAAATTTCACATGCCTTCGTCATAACATTAAAAACCATAGGCATTCATTGCAGTTGATGATTTTTCACATACCAGTTCCTGAAATCTTCCAGTTTTTGCACGCACTACTAACAGTGTCAAAATCAAGGGTCGATTTCACCTTCCCGCTATGACAGCTGTTATCAAAGAGAATCTGCAAAAAATCAAAATGGATTTATTCAGTAATACAAGCGAAAATGGATTTTTATCCCCAAAAATGGACCTTACCTTTACAAAAAAGGTGTAACAGTCTGGCAGCTCATGAGAACGAACGGTTTGCAAATTGATTCCTTTGAGCGCAAAAGTGATCTCAATATCGACAAGCCTGTACTTCAAACAAAACATTGACACCATTAGTATTGATTGAATGTTTTGGTTATATAGTTTAGGTTTACAAACCTATAAAAATCCAGCTCAAAAAATGAAGCGTTGTCCATTCTCCATGTTTTAGTGGACTCCGGATCAAGAGTCAAGCAAACTGGAAAGACAAAAACAGTTCAGTTTAGGCAATACGATATGATTAATATTAGATATCCACATTTTCTGGAAAACATGTAACCTGTTTCAAGCTCGGCATCAATATTGTAAGCTTCCTCATACGGTTCAATGCTGCCTTTCTTGTAGCTCTTCTTACAGATGATCAAGGGCAGAAACTTTTCATTCTCTTCAGCGTAACTAACAGGGCCTACAGACAGGTTTCCTAATTGGGAATACTGTTGAACAGATATATAAATATTATATTAACCAAGTTTTAACGTTTTATTTCCTCACATAAAGAAAAGAGTAGCACTTTTGATAAATATGTTCATAATTGTGCCCACTCAAATGGAGAGGGCACCATCATGGGGGCAGATGTTTTGAAATCACATGACCAGCTAATTATTAGTTGCTTTATTAGAATAATCTTCCTATTAACAGGCATTTTCTCTCACACAACAAGACTTTGCAAAGCCGACTGAAACCTTTTGCTTTCAGGTAATGCTTCATCCACACCACTAGGTGTCAGTACATGACCAACAAAATTGCCTGTAACATACGTAATGCTAATAAAGTAACGGAGGAGGAAAAAGTTGTGGAGAACAAAAAAGCAAGATTAATTAAAAACAATACAAACCTGATCTATAACATAGTGTAAACTATCATATACACTCTGTTTGGTATAGACAGCAATACTGTAGTCATCCTCATCCACACCACTGTAGCCCTTCAGAAACAAACTCTTAAAGGCCATGAGGTTCTCCTCCTTGTAGGACACCACAAGCTGATTATTCAGCCCAAACAGTATGAGCTTTGGAAAAAAACAACAACAACAACATGTTTTCAGTCTGGCTGGTGGAACATTACGGCTTTATGTGTACTGTAGCTTTAAGAAGATTAAATTATGATCACATAATGACAAATCTTTCAAGAATTCAGAAAAGGTTTACATATAAAGCCGAATTGTGTAATTTCTGCCCCACTAGTCACCAAATAAAACGTCAATAATAGTAACTGTGTTCAAACAGGTTTCCTGGCCACACCCCCAGCCTTCCATTGGTCAAACAAACCCCCGAAAAATTGAGTGGCTGAGGCACTGTTGCTGTGCTAAGCTTGTTGGGATTCTCAAACAAACAGAAAAATGTTTTGATAACACCACAGAGACACTTTTTTTAGCAGGAAATCACACTTACTTGTAGAAGTCTTTGCATATTAAGCTGGGCTACAAAAGTATTTAAAAAAAAACACACAGTTGCATACTGAAACTTTAAGCAAACAGATAACCCAATAAATACCTGAAGTGTAATCATGAATATTTTCAAAATTTGCACTGCTAATTTCCATGGTAACTGTCGCCGGGTTCTGTACTTCTCACAAGGGCTCATGAAGTAAAACCTCAAGTCATCTCTCAGTATTTCCTCTGCCATGGGATCAGTGGCCATGGATGTGGAGACACTGTATCAAAATATACAATACATGATTCGGATTGAATTTTAAATTCTTTAGAAATTCATTTTAAAAATATGAAATAAATGGTTAGTAGGTTAAGGAAAAAGCAATCAACATGTGCCCACTGCCCAGCATTGATGTTTTATTTCATACTTTTAATTACTTCAATAATATTCTAAAATGTGAAAAAAATGAGAAAAATAAAAATGATGTTTTCTAAACACTATTATTATTATTACTTCTTAATAATAAGTCAACTATTATTGTTGTTGCTGTTCTTTGTTGTTGTTATATATAATTTAATAAACATTGACTCTCCAATAATAACAATAAAAAAAGCATCAAATATTATTAATGATAACAAAATGTTGTGTATTATTTAATAAATACTGAATCTTCAATAATTACATGTATGTATTTAGCAGGGGAGGAACAATAATAAAAACAACAACAATAATAACAACACAGACGTTATTTTTATATACAAGTTAAATTACAGTATATAGACTTCTTATTGAGATGCGTGTATACTATTGACCAAACTTGGTCTTGCATATTCTCATGAATACAGTCCGATAAGCATGATTTGTGATACGCTACAAAAATCAAGTTCAGCACAAACAGATGATAAATCAACTTAAGAGTGACACATTATCAATGTGACAGAGTTCTGTTTAGGATGAGGAAGATGGAAGGGGTCAATGAACAAAAAAGGAAAGGGAGGGAAAATTAGTTGCTCAATAAGCGTTTCTTAAACTTTAACTGGGCCTTTATGAATAATTGCAAAAACGTTGCAGTCTACATGTCTCTTAAAAACACTACCAAAGGTACAAGTCCAAGGCTGCTGTCTGCTCAACAGGACTGACCGTGTAGTTACTGACAAACTGTACTGGGTTTATTTAATTCATGAGGAAAACACAAGCAAGTTTACAAGTTTTAAATAACCTCTTTGCAGAGTCAGAATATTTCAATTCTGTTGTGTATTTTATTAGCCCTAAATTAAATTAACGCTACTTGTGAATTTCTAACTGTTTATTTGTCATGCAAAATAATTTGACAAAGAATTAAGCAAAACCTTGTCCAACTTACCTTGACACGTCAACACTGGTGCCCTGGCAGTACCTAGCAGGCATTTCCATGCCACCTGTTCTCCAAGACAAAACACGTTTCCAGCCACAAGCTCTCCTTGATCGCTAAATTAATAACCTCGTGTGTGACGTCACAGGTGGAGCACCCAACAGCGCCCATCGACCAATCAGGAGCGAGGAGGATTCCCGATGGGCGTGACCTAACTGTGAAACGAAATAGAAAGCTCTTTCAGTTGCTCACTGACTTGTGTGAAACATCACAGAGTCGATTGAGGAACTACACATTCTCAATATAAACACAAACAGACCACACGCTATTTTAATACAGCAAGTATGCTTTTAATGAGTGAAGTGAATATAGTAAGGTAAAGTAGGCCTATGTCCTTTCTAGCAATGCTTCCAAGCTGAAGCATTATTTCTTAAAGGGGTCATATGATGCTTTTTTAAAGATCATTATTTGGTGTATTTGGTGTAACAGAATATGTTGACATGCTTTAATTATTTTTCAAATACTTGTAGGTCCTCTATGCCTCGCCTCTCTCAAACGCTTAGTTTTCTACAAAGTCCCTCCTTCCGACAAGCGCAGTCTGCTCTGATTGGCCAGCTGACACAGTACATTGTGATAGCACTCGTCGGAAATGTAACGCCTCTTACCATAATCGCGAGCTTCATCTTTCAAAATAAATGTAAAGACAGTAAATAATGTCATTAGTTTTACCATCAGTTCAAGCCCGAAAGAGGAACAGAGTCGCATGACAGACACAGTGATGAAGCTGGTGTGTGTTTGTAGTACACAAGCCACTGTTAAGACAGCTGACTCCACTGTGATCTCTCTCTCACTCTCTGTCACACACACGCACACACACACACACACACACGATGCGCAAAACTCCGCATTTGAACAGTCAATAGCAAATACTTAAACTAATAACAAAACAGTAGCTGATTCAGAAACGCCAGATTGTCATAGCAAAGTCAGAATTACCTCCTCTCCTAGGTTCACGAAACGGTCGTCCATAAAATGCATTGCTGTTCTGTTGTAAGTAATCTTAAAGATTCCTAAATGCATCTACTTTCGGAAGGCCAAATAAAG
>NW_015510686.1:9173-11660 GCF_001515645.1 Sinocyclocheilus grahami
CTTAACTTTGATAAAGAATATCTCTTTGGTTTTGAGACTTTAGTCTTTGCTACTTCAGGGATCTTATCTATGCACAATCAGCTTGTAACACTCCAAAGAGAAAGGAAAACTTGAAATCGCATCATATGACCCCTTTAAGTGATGCACAAGGTTTTTGAACAGCACTTCTGAGGAAAAATCACACTCACAGTCGATTAGGACTCTAGACTTACTATAATCTTCCAGAAAAATGTTTTATTCTACATGAAGTGGGTTTCCCTCTTAAGGAATCCACCATATTCATATGTTAAAAACAGTTGTGTCAAGCAAATTAATGATAATTATAATAATTACTTTTTCGGTAACACTTTATTTTCATAGTCCACTTTAGATATTCTTTGCAACTATATGTCAACTAGCAGTCAGAGCATTAGTAGACTGTCTGCTTAATATCTTCTAACACTTTATTTTGATGGGTCCACAACATACAACATACTGACTATGAGAAACTTTGCAAGTATATGTCAACTTATTGTACTAACCCTAAACCTAACCTAGCAGTCTACCCTGAGAGTTAGTAGACATGTAGTGGCAAATTAATGAAAATGAATTTACATGTATTTGCACAGTTACTTATAGTTAGTAGAATGTCTAAAGTGGACTATCAAAATAAAGTGTAACCATTTTTACAGTGCTTTCTGACAGAACTCAAGGCACTGGTCAAAGCATAATCATGTAAACAAAACAAGCAAACCAAACAATATAACAATACATTAATGACACAACACAAGCCTAAGTGTGAATGAATCAGTCTAACTGGGTAAAATAATAAATTTGTTCGTAATGAAAATGTATGATGGATGAAAGAAAAAAAGGAGTTTTGTGTAAACTTCATACATTCTGGCCAGTAGATGTCAGTATAATGTCTATAAACAGTAATAGTATTGGGACAAATAAGACCCTGCAACTTTCAGCAAAGTGCAAAGTACCAAAAAATATATTTAAATTTCAGAGAAAACAAGCAAAAACAACAACAAAAACAGTTTAGATTGGTCTGGAACTGGACTTTTATTGAATAACCTTCTTTGACAGCAAGATACTCCCTGCACAAACAAAATACAGAATTCTGGTAAAGAATTATGCACGATCAACACACATTACATACAGTATATTCAAAATAGTAGAGGGTATTAGAAAAATGCTAATATGTATATGATCCATTTGATCAAATATACAGTGAATATTGCAAATGCCAGGAGTGTTGTCGTGGATTCTCTGCACAATCCAAACCGGCTACACACTTCAGTTTTGATGCAACCCACCCTGTTTCAACAGGGTTCATCTTAATGTGGTAAACAGGACCTTAGAGGCCTCTGTTCTGCAGCAGAAAGTCTCCTCACTCCTCCTCAAGGGTGTGACAGTGGAGGTCCCTCCTTCAGATGTGAATCATGGCTTCTTCAGTGGCTATTTACTTGTTCCGAAAAAGGACTGAGGTCTGCGACTTATTTTACATCTGCAAGGCTGAATTTCTCTCTTTACAAAGGGAAATTCAAAATGCTAACACTGAAAGCTATTCTGGCTCAGGTTCGTTTAGGGCATTGGTTTGTCACTGTAGACCTGAAGGATGGTTACTTTCATATTCAGGTTGTTCAGCAACACAGGAAGTTCCTCAGGTTCGCCTTTGGGGGAAAGGCGTACCAGTGCAGGGTTCTCCCCTTCGGTCTTGCTTTGGCTCCACGGATGTTCATGAAGTGCATGGCTGCTGCTCTGACCCCATTGAGACTCCAGGGCATCCGTGTGCTCAACTACCTGGACGATTGGCTCATCTTGGACCATTCCAGGGAATTGGTGATCCGCCACAGAGACATTCTTCTTCACTACCTTCAATCTCTTGGCCTCAGGTTGAATGCTCAAAACAGTGTTCCACCTGTGACGTCACACACAAGGTTATTTATTTAGTCATTTAGCGATCAAGGAACGCTTGTGGCTGGAAATGTGTTTTGTCTTGGAGAACAGGTGGCATGAAAATGCCTGATAGGTACTGCCAGGGCACCAGTGTTGATGTGTCAAGGTAAGTGTTGGCCGCTTCAAGCTAGGCCATCACGTTTCGGTGAGCATATGTCGCAGACTCCTGGGTCTCATGGCAGCGGCCTCTCCTGTGCTGCCTCTGGGGCTGCTTCATATGAGGCCTTTTCTGTGGCCATTTTATTCAATTGCTTGCATGCCCTCTCAACATGGCAGGACCCTCTCTTTCTTCAGCAAGGAGTCAAGATGGGCACTGTTTGCCATCACCAGATGATTACGACGGACACCTCCCTAACTGGTTGGGGCACGGTCTTCAAGGGCAGACTGGTTTGTGTTGATTGGACAGAAGAGGTTCTCTCGTGGCACATAAACAACCTAGAGCTGCGAGCCGTCTTCCTGGCTCTGGTTATTTTTCTTCCAATTCTGCTGAGTTGTCATGTGATTGTCAGAATGGACAACATGGCGGTTATGTCTCACATAAAC
>NW_015510687.1:0-1186 GCF_001515645.1 Sinocyclocheilus grahami
AGAGTGATTTTACTATAGAATGAGTGCAATGCCATACCATCAGGTGAAGATCTTAAATTACCACGGTAAAATTCTAGGTTATAGAAGCCCTTAAAAACAACAACAACAACATTAATAATAACACTACACAAACCCATTATCAAGTATCTTTTCCAAATCAAGACTGCATAGTGAGCCATCAAACAAGTTTTGTGTAAATAACTCTAACTCTATAACTCTAATACTGTACACTGACATGCTTGAAGTAGCTAATTATGAGTGTAATGGCAGAAACTTAATTTATTATTGGATTACTTACTTTATCTTGTCCTCCAGCACCATCATCATCATCATCATCATCACTAATATTATCCAAGCCCTTGAGAAACAAACACAATCTGTAAGATTTTAGCCTAGAAGGCTCTGGCAACATTAAGGCATGTCCTGTTGTGTGATTTAGATACTCATCTATGTGTTTTTCACATTTGTTTCAATGGAGTAATGCGAGTTGGCATGTTAATTTGTAGAGTGAGGTAAGACCATAGATATGTACATATCTATGGGTAAGACAGTGGGTTAACATAGGAAACTGTACCTTACAGAAATTAACCACGGTTGTATTAAAGCAAAAGTGTAGTTACCATGTTTGTTTGTTTTTTGGCGTATCGAGTACCATTTGTACTACCACACTCTTACTACAAACAACATGGTTAAATAATGGTTAGTGTAGCACAACCATGGTTAATTTTCGTAAGGGTTGCCGTGACACTATTTAGAAGTTTTCTTTTTGAAAAGTCACATTTCTGTAACTGCATGCTTTCTTCTACTTTAGGTTAGAGATACAAATAATACAGCGTATTAGGTTTATTCCTGCTTCCTTTCTCCTTGCCTAGAAAAGGACAACTGCATTAAAGAGTGGCACACTCTTATGTAACACCTTTCTTAATTGAAGGTAATGAAACTCACCCGGAAACTATGTCGAAAGGCTTGCATGTCGTTTGCAGCATACATGTTCCTGCGACTCCCTTTGTGGAACATCTGTAAACACACACAGAAATCCCAAAATGAGAAATGAATGAGTTGTTTGTAAAATCGTTTCACATTCGTAGAAATAGAAAGCGGAAGTGATAGTAAATAGCATAATAACGTACAGCCTACCTAAACACATTTCAGTGAATAAATGTTTCATAGTCCAGACCAGGGGGGG